>NW_026777143.1:7500-102714 GCF_030936135.1 Gavia stellata
CAAGAGACAAAAAGAGCGAATGCTTCTTTATTACAACTTCATTGCATCAATTTTCTTTGGTTTACCTTAGGCTACTCCAAAAACTACGCCTCATTAGAGTTCCAACTACCCTTATTAGCTCTCTAGGCAAAAACGGTAACTACAGCTTCCCTAAGAGCTTTCAATCTGCACTGCTTCATTTGATACTTTCCTTTACCCATACTCAGGTTTATTCCACACCCTCTCTTATTGTCATCACCTTTTTGAGAGGGCTCCTTGGCGTGGGCGGCTATTAGGCCCGAGTTTAGTTTATGTTGCTTTAAAGTGCCTCACAGTTTAACTAAGGAAAACCCTTTACTCTACTGCTAATACAAAAGATCTAATTTACAGCCCAAAAGATGCACACGTTCTGGGAACCCCTGCACAGCTACATTTACCTCTGTGTATCAGCTACCATCCCTCATGTGCCTATTCCTATCTTTACATTATCATTTACAAAATTTGCCCCTGCCAGGCCCAAGTCAGAGGGAGCTTCTGGTCCCGTAACTGCTTTCCATTTTTTTCCCTCCTGTGTAGAGCCACCTCCAGGTGTGCGAGGCGCACATCTCGCTTTGTACTTCCGTTTGCCTTTTCGGTCATTACCGTGCTTTCAAGGGGGATGCGCTACCACCTGTATGTTAAACCTTTTTTGTGTTCGAATCGGTCCTTTTCCGACTCCTAACCGGCGTTACAGTATGTACGCCTACAGTTGAACTCTATGCTGTTCTTTACCTACCACAATACAAGTACACTCTGCATAGTAAATCGAGCAATCCATACTACTCCTTTTGTTCAGTTTTTAGTCATTTCTCTTATAAATACATTTAGACTCCATAAACTTTACCACTACCTTCATAGGCACAGCAACTCTTTAGTACCTGCGATTCTCAGGTTAGGACGCTCTTCCACATTCCTCCCTCCCGTTACATCCACCGCTTTACATCCGGACATTTTCCTCTTCACGACAACGCTGTCTCCGCCGTTTGCATTCCCGGGCCAAAAGCCGGCGAGCTCTGCTTCTCTCAACACGCGGTCAACTACGGTGCCTACACGCCTAAATAAAATGCTGTCGGTTTCAGTACATCACAAACCACAAAGCCCTTAAAATTTTATTTTCAGTCACACCTGAGTTTAATACAGTTAGGCCCACCCACTTTGCACTCAAGCCCTCCTTGACACTGGCTCCCTAGTCTGACTCCCTACACCCTTCTACCAGAATATCTGTGACCGTATTCCCATGACCATACGCTAAACACCATACCTCCCTGCTATGACAGACAAATATCCCGTTCCAGGGGAGTGCTCCCCAGGAACACCATTCCCAGGGGCCTCAAAAATAAAAAAAAACACTCAAGAAACCACCCTGCCTGCCAAAACCCCGGCCCTGGCCCGACCTCCGCCCCAACGCTGGCGACGAACGTCGCCTCGCAGAGCGGCCGGGACCGGGGGAAAAAAAACACCCAGCTGGGGGAAGAAAAAAAAAATCCCCCAGCTGGGGTTTTTTTTATTCTATTTCTCTTTTCAAATGTCCAAAACAGACACCACTCTCAACTCCACCTCCAAGCTGCAGGGAAAAACACATCAGGTAACACACAGTTCAGTATACAAGGCTAAGCACCTTCACAACACACCGCTCATTCAGCTACCGCCTAAACCGCCCCTCGCTCGCGCATCATCCGCTCCCGCCACCCACCCGCCCCGAGGGGCCGGCGCCCGTTTCCACCACGCTCCTGGGAACGGCGTTCCCGAGGGCCTCCAAAGAAAAACCACCCTGCCTGCCAAAACCCCGGCCCCGGCCCGACCTCCGCCCCAACGCTGGCGACGAACGTCGCCTCGCAGAGCGGCCGGGACCGGGGGAAAAAAAACACCCAGCTGGGGGAAGAAAAAAAAAATCCCCCAGCTGGGGTTTTTTTTATTCTATTTCTCTTTTCAAATGTCCAAAACAGACACCACTCTCAACTCCACCTCCAAGCTGCAGGGAAAAACACATCAGGTAAAACACAGTTCAGTATACAAGGCTAAGCACCTTCACAACACACCGCTCATTCAGCTACCGCCTAAACCGCCCCTCGCTCGCGCATCATCCGCTCCCGCCACCCACCCGCCCCGAGGGGCCGGCGCCCGTTTCCACCACGCTCCTGGGAACGGCGTTCCCGAGGGCCTCCAAAGAAAAACCACCCTGCCTGCCAAAACCCCGGCCCTGGCCCGACGTCCACCCAAACGGTAGCAATAAAGGTCACCTTGCAGAGCACCTCGAAACATGGGGGTGGTGGTGGTGGTGCAGGGCAGGCCCAGGGCAGGAACCCACCGGGAGAAAGAAAAACAAAAAACCACAAAAAAACCAACCACACCCACCCTGGCTGGTTTTTCTCCCCCCACTAAATGTCTGAAAAAAAATTTAATTGCATTTGTGCATACAACCTGCAAGGGAGTATTAAAAACAAAGCACACCCCAACACAACTATACAAGCTGAGGCACATGCAAAACATGCCCCTCGTTGAGCTACCGTGCAAACAGCTCCTCCCCCTCTCGGCTCATCGATTCTACCGCCCGCCAGAATGAGGCGTTGCTCCGTGTCTGTGCCGCTCCCCAGAGCCTCGATAATCGCCCCGCCCTCGTAAACCCAGGCCTGAGCCCATCCTCCTTCCAAACGCAGGCAACAAACATCACGTTGTAGAGTGGCCGGGACCGAGGGAAAACACAGCCGCCCAGCTGGGGGAGAAAGAGAAAACCACAACACACCCAGCTGGGGGATTTCTCCCCCCATTTGTATTGTTAAAAAAAGTTTTAGCATCTCAACATTAATTACAACCCACAACAAAACAGTTGACGCGTACAAGGTTAGACGCATTCAAAAACCGACGCTCATTCAACGTGCGCTCGATTCCACCCCTCGCTCTGAACATCTCCGTTTCGCCGCCCGCCCGCCGCCTCGGCGCATCGCCCCCGTTCTAAAGCCGTTCCCAGAACCGCGTCGCCGTGTGCCTCGAACGTCCGATTCCGATGCGTTGGCACGCATCGCCGTAAGTCAAGGAAGAGTCCTCGCTGCACATGCCGCTCCCTCTCAGTTGCTTTTATTTCTACACTCTGGCAAAACTTGCACGAGGATTTGCTCCGGGGATCCGAACGGCCCCACGGTGCCCGCATAACGCGGCAGAAGGGACTCTACAGCCCGCTTGCCTGTAGCTACCGGCTATCCCCAAAAACACCCCGCTACAACCTTCGCCCAAACAGGCCACGCTAATCGACGTATCTGCATCCCACATTTGGGCCGCTCCACCCCGAGCGGTACGGCTATGCACACAGACAAAGCCGCTCCGCCTCAAAACACATGCAAACAAACGTGACGTAAGGCTGCGAGAACAGCGCGCCGCATAGAGTTAACGCCGGACCGAAACGCGGCCTCGGGTTAAGCGTGACTGTCGCGGCCGCTCCGGCAGAGCCTGCCGTGCGAGAAGGCTGCGGCTCCAGACCGAGGGCAGGCAATGAGGCTGCAATGACCGCTCAAGACAAAAATGCCAGGAAATACTTAAGACTAAGATGACACAGGGAACAAAACCCCGGAAGAACTTGAGACGCTCGGCAAGAGAAGACCCAATAGCAAAGCCCTACTGAGAGCCATGAGACAGACTGGTCAAACACGCCTATGACGCTAAACCGGACCGGCAGCTTTCCGCTTCTACGTCACGCTGCAAAACACGACACGGTCGATTGGCAACGCACCGATAACTGGAGACCAAAACGATGCCGCGGATGGCTACTCCGATCGCGGGATGAAGCGAGTACGCCGGAGCTTCCTCAGACGAGAAAGCCGAGACGCATCAACACGTTAGGTAAGGCACGCATACAAAACCACGCTAGGCATACAACATGACCCTACCCGCTCATCCCAGAGCCACTTTAAAGGTGCGCGCGCCTCGCGACCTTTTGCGCCCGCTACCCACGTGCGGCTCGCTCCCCGCAAACTACCCTCTCGTTACCCTGCCGTTTGGGGATGCGAGGTCCCCGCTCCCCACCGCTTCGCTTTCGCAGTGCTGTGGGTCGCCGTTTATCCTCAGTGGCCATCCTCAATGGATGCTTCACATAAAAAGCTGCCTCACGTAAAAGCAAGGTTCCTTTACTCACCTCATGTCCCTCGGTCACCCGCAAGAACAACACACAGAGCTGTTTAATACACGCTTCATCCATGAGAGAGCGGCCCGCCAAAGCTCCGCTTCTCTGCTGTACTCCGACTCAAAATAACACACACGCGTTGCGGACAGAGTCCTCTAGCGCTTAACCCCAGAGCGTCAATAACGACCGAGACGGCCCAAAGCGACCGACCGTGCAGAGACCCGTCACGCAGCTCCTTGGACGTGGGCATCTCATCCGTTTCCAGAGGCTCGCTACAGGGCACCTGCAATAACAGTAGGATAACCGTTGCCGACTTGCCACGTTAGCTCACGCCACCTCGCAATCCCGCCGGGATCCGCTCGACTCCCGTTCGCATGCGCAGACACCCGAAAGTCACCTTAACTCTTCACACCGGCTACACGATGCCATACGTTGTGACACGCTCACATTGCTCACCGCAAAACCCAAGTACAGACACAGGACAGTCTCAAATGGCTGTCAACCCAAGTACAGAGCTGCGCAACACAAGACAGTCTCACGCAGCAGTCCGCACAAGTACGGAGCGACGCAACCGCACTGGAAAACCAAGCACAGAGCACCGCAAAGCAAAGCCATCTCGCACGGCAGTCCGCACAAGTACGGAGCGACGCAACCGCACTGGAAAACCAAGTACAGAGCACCGCAAAGCAAGACAGTCTCGCACGGCAGTCTGTACCGGTGCTGAGCAACACACTGGAAAACTTAGTAGATTGACGCAACGCACCACAAAGCGAGACAGTCTCGCACGGCAGTCCGTACCAGCGTGGAGCGACGCAAACGCACTGCAGAGCCAAGCGCGGAGCGACACAAACGCGCTGCAGAGCTAGACGGTCTTGGTGGCAGTCAATACAGGCGTGGAGCGACGCAAACACACTGCGGAGCCGAGTGCTGAGCGACACAAACGCGCTGCAGAGCAAGACGGTCTCGGGTGGCAGTCAATACAGGCGCAGAGCAATACGATCCACTGCAGAGCAAGACGGCCTCAGGTGGCAGTCAATACAAGTACAGAGCAATACAATGCACTAGAAAACCAAATACAGAGCGATACTAATGCGCTATAAAACCAAATACAGAGCACTGCAACGCACTACAAAACCAGAACCGTGCACGTGTGAGAAGCACAGCTTTAAGACCTAAGCCTATAGGAACGCAGCGTTGGAGTGTTGTAGGGGATCTCTGCAGAAACAGAACTTTCAATAGCTGGTCCAGATGGCCTCCGCAAAGGCAACCCTCCAGAAACTCCTGCGATGCAAAACACACTTTAAGCTCCAATCGTGGGACCGGAATCGCGTGACAGGCTCTACGTCAAAGCGATGAGACGTTCAAGACCCTCAGGACGCCTACCGAGGCACGTGCTGGGAGCGGAGAGCCTGCGGGGCAGAACGTAGAGACCTATGGAAGGCTCCATATAGGAGACAGAACACAGACTACACCAGTGACACCGGGACGCAGACCGGAATTGTTCACATATTGCAGAACAGACCCCGGGCCCTCTATCCGCCAACAAACTTAACGGAGCCCGAATAACCCTCTCTGCAACCCTGACGTTAGACGCCCCCTGCTGGCCTCACCCCACCTACCGCTTCTGCCCCTCGACTTAGCTTTTGGAGGGCAGGGTCCACATTCCATCCTCATCGGGAGCACGTCATCTAACCGGGATGTTCCCGCATTCACCCAGTTCCTCTTCATCACCTGCAAAGACAGAGCGCCGCCGGTCACCGACACGCCAGCCATCGATTCCAAAGTCACCTGCTGCGACCCCGATTGCTTCTGGCATCTAAGATACCAAGAGACACAAAGTTATCCTTGGGCTTATGAGAGGTCACCGGCCCCGGGCTCCTCCTCGCTACTACCTAGCTCACCACAGGTGGTCATCCGATTCCAAAGGCGGCCTGCACAGCACCTGCAAAACCAAAAAGGTAAATACTTAAGTGAGTTGCCATATAATACTTCACTACTAATCACCCACCCAGCCGACAACTCCTCACCTTCTCAGACTGCTCGTCGGCTGCGGCTTTGTCCCTACGAGGCTGCGTGCGGCACCTGCAAAAACCCAAGCAAAAGCCACATGCTGAGATACTGCCCAAAGCCGCAGCCTGTCCGCAGTTACTCCCCATCTCCTGCTCTTTACCTCGGCTGCTCGCTGGCCCCGCCTCTGCCGTTTACAGGTTGTCAGGTAGAGGCTTGAGTACCACCTGTAAATCATAAACACAAGATACTCATAAAATTCACAAACAATACAACACCTGAAAAATAACTGCTACTTCGGCCCGCTAATCACAGCTCACCTTATCAGAGTCGGCTCCGGAGCCAACATCCTGCTTTGCAGCTTTACAATTAAAAAACCCGCAAAACAAAACCTCTAGGCTAGTCACGCAGCCACTAGTCACATCTGCCCTCGGACACCACGCGCCGAACCGCCTTCTTATGGCGCTCCGCTCACGTCTGCTCCGTCGCCTGTTGACACGCCGCTTATCCTGCTCCGTCTGAAAAAGCAATATTGAACAAGTCACCCAGATGCCAATCGATGGCTTAAGAATTCTAGAGGTCTCGATTCCATTTAGGAATACCATCTACATTCCAACTACAGCCTGCCATTACAAAACCCACATAAAGACCGAAACCTTTAAGCCCCACACATACAAGCCTTAACGCCTTTGAGATTGTCTGCTTTACTACGCTGAACAGCCCCTCCCACGCAGTGCTGATCATCTCCATAAAACGCTATTGAAGCAACCGTCCACACAACCTGCCGACAGCTACTCGATCCAAGATGACTGTACGATCGCTGCCTAGACAGTCTAGGCACATCAACGTACCGTAACTGTAGACTCTTCCTGCTACTCCACCTACCCCTGACACCACACCCCCGAGCAGAGCAGCTCCGAGCCAGACGCACGCGCACGCACGCCAACGCTACTCTGAACGCTACAGACAACATGACTCAAAGATGAGAGAAAACTCTCAGCAAGAAGAATGACGCCTAGACCGGAGACTCTGTCGCGCTAGAAGACCTAAACGGCCACAACGATGAGACGAGGCGGCTCTACGGCAGCCCCGAAGAAGAGTCGCACATGATGGCCCCTGACAAGAAGCAGTCCCTGTCAAAACTGAGACGATGGATGCGCAGTAAGCCCGGTTTCAAGACTTAAGAACATAAGGATGCAGGGCAGAACAAGTCACAGTCCATGAAAATAGACTGAGAGAGCAGAGCTGCCGACGCAGCCTGGAACGATGCCGCAAAAAGAGGACCGATGGAAACTTCTGAGGCGCGAGACCGATCCACGCTTTAAGCTTATAACGCAAGAAAAGAAGCGCCCGATTGGCTCTGTGCCGACGAGTACGGGCATTCGAGACGCTAGGGATGGCAACCGAGGCGCATGCTGCGCTCCTCAAGCGCAAAGAGCAACGAGGACTTTGAGACCCAAGGAAGAGCTAAGACACAGAAGACAGACCGCACAAACTACACACCGACACACAGACACAGGCTGGAACTGCCCTGCCGGGCACACGTTAGTCTTGTGCCGAAGAGTACCCCGCTCCCTTTACCTGCCCAAAGGGGACCGTTCCTGGACAGTCCTCTCCCCTACGCTACCTTTAAAACCCCTCCCTGCAATTCCCAACCTTGTCCCCTCCTCCAAGCCCCAGTCCCTCAACTTAGCTGTCGGAGCACCCGGGGTCTGAATCCATCCTCAAAGTTACATCGGCTAACTGGAATGTTCCTGCAGTCAACAGGTTCCTCTTCATCACCCACAATAAAAATCAAAAACAAAGCAGTGCCAGCTGTGAGCATCACATCGGCCAACAACAACCTCTTCCACAACACATCCCTCCTCAGATGAGACGTGGCATTCTGCTCACCTGCTCGTTCCCAAATTGGACGCTGCGGCTGTCGTCACCTGTTTTAGGTAAGATTCCAAGAGACACAAAATTATCTCTGGGCTTGTGAGGAGTCACCAGCCCCACGCTCCTCCTCACTACCACCCCAGCTCACCCCAAATGAGCATTCAGTTCTAAAGGCGGCCCACGCAGCATCTGCAAAACCGAAAGGTAAATACTTAAGCGAGTTGCTGTGTAATACTTTGCTCTTGGACACCGACACAGCCAACCGCCTTACCTTCTCATACTGCTCATCAGCGTGTGGCTTCACCTTGCCGAGTCTGCATGCAGCACCTGGAAAAAAAACAAAGCAAAAGGCACATGCTGACATGCCACCCAAAACCTCAGCCTGCCCGCAGCAATTCCCATCTCCCACTCGCCCACCTGGCCTCCATCCTTTTGGGCTGCCACACTGAGGCTCAGGTACCACCTGTAGACACAAACAACAGGGGATGCTTCTACCTTCACCAACAATAGAACACATGAAAAATAACTGCTACTTCAGCCCACTAGTCATGGCTTACCTTGCCCAAAGCAGCTCCGCTACCACTATCCCACTGTTATCATCATTTCACACATTCAAAATAAGGAAAGACAGAACCACAGTGTAGTCATACAGCCACCAGGTGCATCTTCCTCCAACACCGTGCACCAACCCACCTTCTTATGGCACAGCGCTCGCCTGCTCTGTTGCTCTTTGGTGCTTATCTTGTCCCTCTGCATGCAAAAAAAAAAATATTGATCATGTCTCCCAGATGCTGATTGATAGCTGAAAAACTCCAGAGGTCTCAATTCCATTTAGGAATACCATCTAGACTCCAATTACAGCCTGCCATTACAAAAAACAGACCAAACCTTAAGTCCAACACATACAAGCCTTAATGCCTTTGAGATTCGATCTGCTTCGCTACCGCTGAACAGCCCCTCCCACACAGTTCCAATCGTCCCCACAAAACATTATGGAAATGACTGTCCACACAACCTGCCGAAGGCTACTCGATCCGAGATGACTGTACAACCCTTGCCTAGACAGTCTAGGCACATCAACATAGCATAACCGTAGACTCTTCCTGCTATTCCACCTACCCCTGACACCACACCCCCGGGCAGAGCAGCTCCGAGCCAGACACATACATGCAGAGACCAACACTATACATAACGCTACAGACAACATGACTTGAAGATGAGAGAAAACCCTCAGAAAGACGACTGATGCCCAGAACAGAGATGCTGTCAGGCAAGATGACCTACAGGGCTGCAACAATGAGGCGAGGAGGCTCTACAGCAGCCCCAGAAAGGAGTCAAACGTTACAGCCCATAACAAGAAGTCACTGTCAAAACTCAGATGATGGATGCATGAGAAGCCTGGCTTCAAGACCTAAGAGCGTGAAGGTTGCGAGGAAGAAGTCCCAGTCTGTGAAAATAGACGGCTAGAGAGCTGAGCTGCTGACGCAGCCTGGAACCATGCCGCAGGAGAAGACTGATGAGAAACTTCAAGACGAGACCGATCCACGCTTTAAGCTGATAACGCAAAAAAAGAAGCGTCCGATTGGCTCTGTGCCAATGAGTACTGGCATTTGAAACCCTAGGGATGGCACCCGAGGCGCACGCTGCGCTCCTCGAGCGCAAAGAGCAACAAGAACGCTGAGACCCGAGGAAGGTCTAAGACACAGAAGGCAGACCGCACAAACTACACACCGACACACAGACGCAGGCTGGAACTGCCCTGCCCACGCTAGTCTTGCCCCAAAGAGTAACCCGCTCCCTTTACGCAGGCAGCCCTCTCCCCTACGCTAACTTTAATGCACCTCCCTACAATTCCCAACTTTATCCCCTCCTCCCAGGCCCTCCCCTTCAACTTAGCTTTCAAAGAGCCAGGAATTTGATTCCATCCTTGACAAGAAAAAGAAATCTGTATTGGATAACTGGGATGTTCCTGCTGTAGTTACCACATTCTTCTTCACCACCTGCAAGAAAAACAAGCACCAGCAGCGAGCACCCTGTCAGTTGATACCCATGTCTTCAACATCACCCTCCTCCTCAAAAACAATATGGCCTTGTGCTCACCTGCTCCGCATGGATTCCAGAGTCAGATGCTGTGGTCATGATTACTTCTGGCACCTAAGATACCAAGAGACAGACTATTACTGTTGTGCTTGCGAGAAGTCACCAGCCCCGTGCTCCTCCTTACTACTACCCAGCTCACCTCAAAAGCTCATCCAATGCCAAAGGCGGCCTGCAGGGTGCCTGCAAAACCAAAGAGGAACGTTTCGCTGAGTTGCTGCAGCATACTTTGCTCCGAGACACTGACCCAGCAAAAGCCGTCTCACCTTCTCGGACTGCTCGTTGCCATGCTGCTTCACCCCTCCGAGCCCATGTACAGCACCTGAAAGAGAAAAGAGAGCAAAAGACACATGCTGAGATACTGCTGAAACTGCAGCCTGGCCACAGCTATTCCCATCTCCCACTCCTTTACCTTAGGCTGCCTCCACCATTTACAGGTCACCACATTCAGACCTAGCTGCCACCTGGAAGACACAGACAGGGGATGCTTCTAACTTCACCAACAATACAAGTCCTGAAAAAAATAACTGCTGCTTCAGCCCACTAGTCACGGCTTACCTTGCCCGAGGCAGCTCCAGAGCCGGTATCCTGCTTTGCTCATTGCTTCCACCTTCAAAGGTAAAAAACAAACCAAAACTTCTAAGGTAGTCATATAGCCACCAGTCACGTCTTCCCTCTGACACCACACAACAAACCACCTTCTTACGGCAACTGCTCGCCTCCTGTCACCCTTTGGCCCGTGGCTCGTCCCTCTGCATCTGAAAAAGCAATATCAAGCAAGTCACCCAGATGCAGACCGATAGCTGAACAACACCAGGGGTCTTGTTTCCATTTAGGAATACCATCTGGAGTCCAACTACACCCTACCATAAAAAAATTCTGGTCATCCCCTGTGTCTGCATAACACTATGGAAATTACTCTCCTCACCTGCTGCATATATGGCTACTTGCTCTGAAATGGACTGTACACCCTTTGCCTACAAAGCCTTGGCCTGTCAAGATATTACCTAGAGAATCTTACTGCTATTTTCCTGCTGAGCCTATCACTGCTACGCCTCCAGGCAGAGCAGCTCCAACCCAGACAAAAACCACACACAGACCAACGCTGCACACAAACAAGACAAAGGACAAAACCCAGGGACATAAGAACGCTCCCTGTAAGAACGACTCCCGGACCAGAGATGCCACCAGGCGAGAAGGCCTAGGGGGCCGTGAGGAAGAATCTACGGCAGCTCCAGAAAAAGTCGAATGCCGTGCCCCTCGACAAGAAGATATGGCCGCAACTGAGATGAAGCATGCGCAAGAAGCCCTGCGTAAAGGCCTAGGAATGTAGGCATGCAGGGAAGAAGTCTGAGAAAAGGGATCCATGAAAACAGGCCGGTCAAGATCAGAGCTGCTGACTCGGCCTGGAACAATGCCACAAAAAGAGGACTGACCAGAAACTTCTGACACGCAAGTCCTATCCACGCTTCAAGCTTGTTATGCAAGGAAAGCAGCGCCCAGTTGGTACTATGCCAACGCATACAGGTATTCGAGACTGTGTTCCTTGAGCGCAAAGATGACACGGAGACTTCAGGAAGGTCTAAGACACAGAAGACAGACTGCATAAACTACACAACACCACACCGACACAGGCTGGAACTGCCCTGCCCACACTAGTCTTGTGCTGAAAAGTAACCCGCTCGCTTTACCTGGACAGCCCTCTCACCTACACTACCTTGAAAACGCCTCCCTGCAAGTCCCAACCTTGTCTGTCTCCTCCCAGCTTTGGTCCTTCCACTTATCTTACAAAGGGCCACAGGTCTGAAGCCATCCTCAAGAACACACCCACACAAACCACATTAGCGAACTGGAACATTTCTGCAGTCGCCAGGTTCCTCTTCATCACCTGCAAAAAAGAAAACAAACCAAACAAGTGCCAGCAGTAAGCGTCACATCAGTCAACACCGACCTTTTGCACGACACCCTCCCCCCCAAAAGCAAGGCGGTCTTCCGCTCACCCGCACCGTGCCGACTCCAAAGTCGAACGCTGTGGCCATCATCGATTCTGGCACCTAAGATACCGAGAGAGAAAATTGCTGTTGCGCTTGCGAGAAATCACCAGCCCCGCGCTCCTCCTCGCTACTACCCAGCTCACCTCAAAAGCTCGTCCAATTCCACAGGCGGCCCACACGGCACCTGCAAGACCACAGAGAAATGCTTCATGGACTGGCCACAGGATACTCTGCTCTTAGACACCAACCCAGACAACAAACACTTCACCTTCACGGACCTCTTGTCAGCACGCTGCTTTGTCCCTCTAAGGCAATGTGCAGCACCTGCAAAAAGGCACATGCTGAGGTAATGCCCAAAACCACTGGCTGCCTGCAGTGATTCCCATGTCCCACTCCTTTACCTCGGCTGCTCACCCGCCCCGCCTCTGCTATTTACAGGTTGCTACACTGAGGCTCAGTTATCACCTGTAAGACACAAACAACAAGGGATGCTTCAACCTTCACCAAGGATACAAGACCTGAAAAATAACTGCTACTTGAGCCTGCTAGTCATGGCTCACCTTGCTGGAGTCAGATCTAGTGCCAATATCCTGCTTTGCACCTTTAAAATTAAAGACGACAAAATCTATAAGCTAGTCATACAGCCACCGGTTGCATCTTCCCTCCAACACCACACACCAACCCACCTTCTCAAAGCGTTCTGCTGGCCTCTCCTCCATCACCCATTGGCACACAGCTCGTTGCTCTGCATCTGAAAATGCAATATTGAATGAGTCACCCAAATGCTGATTGATAGCTGAACAGGTCCAGAGGTATCGATTCCATTTAGAAATACCATCTGGAGTCTAACTACAGCCTGCCATTATAACAAAAGAGACCAAAAACTTTAAGCCCCACACATACAAGCCTTAACGCCTTTGAGATTCAGTCTGCTTCACTACCGCTGAACAGCCCCTCCCACATGGCTCTAATCACCCCCATCAAACGCTATGGAAATGACTGTCCACGCAACCTGCCGATGGCTACTCAATTTGAGATGACCGTACAACCATTGCCTAGATAGTCTAGGCATATCAACATATTAACCGTAGGCTCTTCCCGCTATTCCACCCACCCCTGACTCCACACACCCGGGCAGAGCAGCTCCAAGCCAAACACACACACAGAGACCGACACCCCTCAAAACACGACAGACAATACAACTCAAAAGACAAGAGAAAAGCTCTCGGCAAGAACAACGATGTCCGGACCAGAGATGCTGTCGGGCAAGAACACCTACAGGGCCGCAACAGTGAGGCGAGGAGGCTCTATGGCAGCCCCAGAAAAGAGTGCGACATAATGGCCCATAAGAAGTTACAGTCAAAACCGAGATGATGGATGCACAAGAGGCCTGGCTTCAAGACCAAAGAACATAAGGATGCAGGGAATAGTCTCAGTCCGTGACTATAGAAGGCTAGAGAGCAGAGCTGCTGACACAGCCTGGAACAACGCCGCAAGAGAACCGACCGGAAACTTCAAGAGAAGTGAGACCGATCCAGGCTTTAAGCTTGTAATGCAAGAGAATAAGCACCCGATAGGTACTATGTCGATGAATACAAGCATTTGAGACCTGAGGGATGGTGCCCAAGGCACATGCTCTGCTTCTTGAGCGCAAAGAGCAATGAGGCCATTAGGACCCAAGGAAGGTCCAAGACACAGAAGACAGACTACACAAACTACACCACACCGACACAGGCTGGAACTGCCCTGCCCAGCACACATAATGTGTTGCTGATAAGCAACCCACTCCCTTTACCTGGACAGCCCTCTCCCCTACACTACCTTTTAATCCCACTCCCCGCCATTCCCAACCTTGTCTGCCTCCTCCCAGCCCCAGTCCTTCAACTTAGCTTTCAGAGGGCCAGGGGTTTGAATCCATCCTCGACGAAAACCAAACAAGCCACATTGGCTAACTGGGGCATTCCTGCAGTCGCCAGGTTCCTCTTCATCACCTGCAAAAAAACCCCAAGTGCCAGCAGTAAGCATCACGTCAGTCGACACTGACCTCTTGCACAACACCCTCCCCCTAAAAGCAAGGTGGCCTTCTGCTCACCCGCACCGTGCCGACTCCAAAGTCAAACGCTGTGGCCATCATCGCTTCTGGCACCTAAGATAGCAAGAGAGAGAAAATTACTGTTGCGCTTGCGAGAAATCACCAGCCCCACGCTCCTCCTCGCTACTACCCAGCTCACCTCAAAAGTTCGTCCAATTCCACAGACGGCCCACACGGCACCTGCGAGACCAAAGAGAAACGCTTCACAGAGTGGCCACAGGATACTCTGCTCTTAGACACCGACCCAGACGACAACCACCTCACCTTCGTGGACCTCTTGTCAGCACGCTGCTTTGTCCCTCTAAGGCAATGTGCAGCACCTGCAAAAACAAAAGCAAAAAGGCACATGCTGAGGTACTGCCCAAAACCGCAGCCTGCCTGCAGCGATTCCCATCTCCCGCTCCTTTGCCTCGTCTGCTCACCCGCCCTGCCTCTGCTATTTACAAGTTGCTACACTGAGGCTCAGTTATCACCTGTAAGACACAAACAACAAGGGATGCTTTGACCTTCACCAAGAATACAAGACCTGAAAAATAACTGCTACTTCAGCCCACTAGTCACGGCTCACCTTGCCTGAGCCACCTCCGGTGCCGATAGCCTGCTATGCTCATTGCTTCGCACCTTCAGAATAAAAAACCCAAAACCTATAAGGTAGTCATATAGCCATCAGTCACATCTTCCCTCTGACACCACACAACAAACCACCTTCTTGCACCGACCACTCACGTCTCCTCTTTTGCCCATAGGCGCCCGGCTCATACCTCTGCATATGGCAAAGCAATATTGAACAGCTCACCCAGATGCAGACCGATAGCTGAACAACACCAGGGGTCTTGTTTCCATTTAGGAATACCATCTGGAGTCCAACTACACCCTACCGTGAAAAAAAACTGGTCATCCCCTGTGTCTGCATAACACTATGGAAATTACTCTCCTCACCTGCTGCATATATGGCTACTTGCTCTGAAATGGACTGTACACCCTTTGCCTACAAAGCCTTGGCCTGTCAAGATATTACCTAGAGAATCTTACTGCTATTTTCCTGCTGAGCCTATCACTGCTACGCCCCCAGGCAGAGCAGCTCCAACCCAGACAAAAACCACACACAGACCAATGCTGGCCACAAACAAGACAAAGGACACAACCCAGGGACATAAGAACGCTCCCTGTAAGAATGACTCCCGGACCAGAGATGCCACCGGGCGAGAAGGCCTAGGGGGCCGTGAGGAAGAATCTACGGCAGCTCCAGAAAAAGTCGAATGCCGTGCCCCTCGACAAGAAGATATGGCCGCAACTGAGATGAAGCATGCGCGAGAAGCCCTGCGTAAAGGCCTAGGAATGTAGGCATGCAGGGAAGAAGTCTGAGAAAAGGGATCCATGAAAACAGGCCGGTCAAGATCAGAGCTGCTGACTCGGCCTGGAACGATGCCACAAAAAGAGGACTGACCAGAAACTTTGAGATGCAAGTCCTATCCACGCTTCAAGCTTGTTATGCAAGGAAAGCAGCGCCCAGTTGGCACTATACCAACGCATACAGGCATTTGAGACCCTAGGGATGGCACCCAGGGGACATACTGTGCTCCTCAAGCACAAAAAGGACATGGAGACTTCAGGAAGGTCTACCAAACAGAAGACAGTCTGCACAAACTACACCACACAGACACAGGCTGGAACTGCCCTGCCCACGCTAGTCTTGTGCTGAAGAGTAACCCGCTCGCTTTACCTGCCCAAAGGTGACTCTTCCTGGGCAGCCCTCTCCCCTACGCTAACTTAAATACCCCCCCTGCAATTCCCAACCTTGTCCCCTCCAACCAGAGTCCCCTCCTCAGTCCCAGTCCTTCCACTTAGCTTTCAGAGGGCCAGGGGTCTGAATCCATCCTACACAAAAAACACATCAGCTAACTGGGATATTCCTGCAGTTGCCACATTCCTCTTCATCATCTTCACAAAAACAGTGCCAGCAGTAAGCATCACATCAGTCAACATTCACCTCTTGCACAACACCCTCCTCCTCAAAAGCAAGGTGGCCTTCCGTTCACCTGCTCTGTACTGATTCCAAAGTCGGACGCTGTGGCCATCATCGCTTCTGGTACCTAAGATACCAAGAGACAGAAAACTACTGTTGCGCTTCTGAGAAGTCACCGGCCCCGTGCTCCTCCTCACTACTACCCCAGCTCACCTCAAATCCAGTTCCAAATGCAGCCTGAATGGCTCCTGCAAAACCAAAAGACAAAGACCTGAGCTGCCACATGATGATCTGCTCTTAGACACAGACCCAGCTGAGAACCGCCTCACCTTCTCAGACCACTCATCAGCCTGCAGCTTCACCCCTCCCAGCCTGCTGCAGCACCTGAAGAAACCAAAGCAAAAGGCACACGTGAGATACTGCCCGAAACCACAGCCTTCCAGCCTTTCATTACTTTACCTTGGTGGTTCACCTGCCAAACACAAACAAGGGATGCTTCTAACCTCACTACAACACAACACCTGAAAATTAACTGCTACTTGAGCCCACTAGTCACAGCTCACCTTGCCTGAGTCACCTCCAGCACCAATAGCCTGCTTCGCTCATTGCTTCCACCTGCAAAATAAAAAAATACCAAACCTGTAAGCTACTCACTCCTGATGCTTATAATGTATGAGGGGCCTGCTGCTAGCTGTAAAGGTTTAGGGACAAATTAGTGCTCTGTGGGCAACCAGGTAATTAGCTGCCCCATACCCTGAAAGACACTATGAATCATATCCCAGCTGCTTTCTTAAGAAGTGTTAAAAGTCCATATACAGATGCATACGAAATGCTCACCCTAACCCCTGCTAGAAAATCTCATCATCAGTCCTATTAGCAGAGACTATATCGGTAACAGACACAACACACAGTACAACTGGTGAAAAAACCAAGGTTCCACCATCAATGAAGTCAGGAATTCAAGGAAAATGCAAGGCACCTAGAGTAAAAAAAAAACCCTACACACAATCAAAGCATCTTACTGCCCCTGAACACTCAATACAAAATTACTGACCTGAAAAAAACCCCACCGCATACAGATGTACTTTCTACTACATATGCTGCTGAAGCTCAACAGGTCCTGAAGCTCTTACCTCAGACAGACACCTCCGCTTCTCTAAATATCAAAACACACCTGCCCAAAGAGCTTAGGCAGCTCAAAAGCAGCAATTGACTGAAGGAACAGCAGAGCACCAACACCAGAGAAGCCCAGGAGCAGAATGAGCTCCCTGAGGAGCGGCTGTGGCTCATATACCCCGGGCCTCGCCCACCGCCCCTCCCACAACCACCCGGAGAAGGGGAGGGGTGAATTGCCTGAAGGCATAAAGGCGGCTGGAGGAGCAGCAGGGAGTTTGCTCATCTGCCTTAGGTTTACAGGATATAAGATGCTGAATGGAGAAAGTGACCCTTACTGAAAATTACAATACCTGCTCTTTTACTACAAGTACATCTATTGCATCAGCAACGTGACCGGGTAGGGAATGAAGCTTAATTTTTCTGGGGCATAGATAGAAAAAGGTAGATGTTGTACTAAGCTATGTAAGAAAGTAGTTCATTAAAAGTAATAACTATATTATTATGAAAAATTATGTGCTTTAGTTTCCTATAAAAAACCAAAATGCTCTGGAGTTACACTTCATTTCCAGCAAGACCACGCATGCCACCTAACGTCTACCGGAACTATGTTCTGGGTAGGACGCAGTGACAAAGCAGAATTAGAACCCGTAGGACTCCCTTCTCACAAATATCTCTATTTGCAAAGTAAATTATTTACTTTAAATCGTTGATGATTCAGAGTCACCTTGACAGTCTCTCCGACTGACTCCCTTAAGAGAATTAGATGAGTCTCAAAGGACAGAAAACACCAAAAAAAATCGAAATACAAGAAATTTATCAAGCTGTATGAAGCAGCCTAATTAGCACCTAGGTAGCTAGAACAAAAATAAATTGCAAAGCACAACAGAAAACACCACAGGAGACATGTCAATAAAAAGAGAGGAAGGTTATCGCCTCCTCTGAAAAACTGAAGAGGGGATCTTAGCCGACGATAGACATCTGTGGGGCACCAGATAACCACACAGAAACATACTATAAGATGGGAAATAAAAAGACCACTCTGGAGCACAAAGATGGCTTCGGAAAAGGTTCTGACAGAACAAGAGGCATCGTCACGGGGATTAGAGAAGTCCCGAAGGGGCCAGAGAGACCAAAGAAGTCTTGGGGACGCAACGAGCTCAAAAGGGAATTGAACAAAGTACAGATGTCCTCCTCGGGGGACCGGGGACTGAATGGAGGCGCGCCAAATGGATGAGAGGACAGAAAGACCCTCCGGGGTAACACGTGTGGACTCGGGAAGCGTTCTGAGGGGAAAAGAGGGTGCAACGCACCCTCCCGAGCTAAAACAGGGCTGTAGGGTATAGGGGAGGTCTCGCAAGAACTCAGCAAAGGGAGCGGAGGAGTCCCGAGGGGGCCTGAGAGACCAAAGAAGCCTCAGAGGTAACAATGAGGAACTCTGAAGGGGATTTCAACAAAGTACAGATGTCGTCAGGGATCCGGGGGCTGAACGAAGGCATCCTAAACGGCAAAGAGTAAGATAACAGCGCTCTGAAGTGCGCACAAAAATAAAATTGAAAGGGAGCTGAAGTGCTACAAGAGTGCTGCGGAGTACAAGAAAGGACTCGGAAGACATAGACAGTGGAAGAATTACGAGGGGGCACGGTGAGAAAAGACGACTTGGAGACGCAGCGAGGGCCTTGGAGTTTCAGGAGGGCATCGGGGCAAACTACAGGTGACTGAGAGAGGAACCAAATGGAGACACCCTCGATGGCAGAGAGAAAGACAAAGGAGCGCTGCACAGCAAAGAAAGAAGGGAGGCGCTGATGGAGCAAGAGAGCTAGAAAGGGCGATGAAGTGCCACGAGGTGCCGTGGAGATCGAGGAAGGTCTCGGTAGGCATCGTGACTGTGAGGAGAGGGGTGTCGAGGGGTGCTAACGGACAAGACAAGGCTCGGGGATGACAAAGAGGAACTCGGGTGATCATCTGAGCAGGGTACAGACGGTCTCGGGTGGTAAGGGACTGAACATGGAAATCCTAGATAGCGTAGAGGAACAAATGAGTGTTCTGTGGCTCAAAGATGGTCCCATGTAAAGTGCTAAAAGATGGATGTGGTCTCTGGAGGCATCGTGACTGGGAGAAGAAACGTCCTGAGGGAGCCAGAAAAAGGATTGGGAAATCAACAATTAAATCCAGAGGGGATCTCAGCCGATAAACGTGTCATCAGAGGGCCAGGGAGCAAGTAGAGGCGTGGCTAGAGGGAAGAGAGGAGAGAATGACCGGGCTGGGTCACAGATACGGACTCAGGAAGTCTTCTGAGTGAACGAGAGGGATGTGAGGTCCACCACAAAGCTAAAAGTGTGCTAAGGGCAACCGTGAAGGCATCACGACACCATTGGAGGGGTCCTGATTGCGCCAAAGAAGGCTCAGGGACACGAGGAGGAAGTCTGGAGGGGATCTGAACAGAGTACGCGGGTGTACTACATGTCCTTAGCTGAGGCCTGCGGAGCCCCAGGGGGTCCGTCTTCGCTCTGCGCAGGAGCGCAGCTCTGTGCCCTTGCACCTCGCCCGAGCGCGGCGTCGTGTGGTCGGGGACATCCCTCGGGCCGGCTCAGCCGTCCTGGCTGTGTCCCCCCGCCCCTCGTGCACCCCCCGCCCTTTGTGCACCCCCCGCCCCTCGTGCACCCCCAGCTCCTTCTGCACCCCCCGCCCCTCGTGCACCCCCGCCCTTTGTGCACCCCCCGCCTGCTCGCTGGCGGGGCGGTGTGAGGAGTAGGGGGGTGCAGGGAAGTGGGGGGTACGTGGGAGTTTGGGTGGGGGTGTGGGCAGCACCCCAGGGGTCCAGAGGGGTTGGGGGGAGGCAGTGTGGAATATGGGGGGGGGGGGGCAGGAGATAAGAGGGTGGGAGATGTAGGGGGGAGATGTCACGTGGAAAAAAAACTCGCATGGAAGAAAAAACTCACGTGGGGAAAAACTCTCCTGGGAAAAATCGCCTGTGAAAAAAAATTCGCGTTGGAAAGCACCAGCGTGGGGAAACCGCGCCTGGAAAGCGTTTAGGTCAGAGAGACACGGCGGAGGGAGACACTGAGCGGGGGGGCGCGGATGGGCGGGGGGGGCGCGGATGGGCGGGGGGGGCGCGGATGGGCGGGGGGGGCGCGGGGATGGGGGGGGCGGAGCGCTCCCGCTGCCGTGCCGGGGCCGGCACGCCGGGAGCCACGCCCCCGCCCGGCTCGCCACGCCCCCCGCCCGGCTCGCCACGCCCCCCGCATCCCCACACGGCTCCGCCCCCCCTCCCCCGCGCCGCCGGGGTGAGAGGCCGCCTCAGGCGCCCAATGGGGCGGCGGGGGCAGGCACAGGGGGCGGGGCGCGGCGGTCACCTGACCGAACGCCGCCGGAGCGGCGCCATGGTGAGCGCTGGGCGGGGAGGGGGGGGCGGTGGGATGGAGGAACCGGGAGCGGGGTGGGGGCACTGGGATGAGGGACACTGCGCGATGACTGGAACCGGGGGCACTGGGGCATGGGGCGGGGGAGATCTGAGGCGGGAGGAGAACCGGGGGGGGCCCTGTGCCGTGTGGGCTGACGGGCCGCCCCCCCCGCCCCCAGACCACGGCGCTGACCCAGGGGCTGGAGCGCATCCCGGACCAGCTGGGCTACCTGGTCATCAGCGATGGGGCCGTGCTGGCGGTGAGGGCCGTGGCACCCGCTCCCGGAGGCCTGGGGCGGGGGGGCTCCCGGAGGCCTGGGTCCCTGCGGGTAGGGGGGGTGCAGAAGGAACACAGAGGTACCTGGAGGCACCTGGATGGGCGGGGGGGGCGGACAGACACCGGGTCCTGGGGGTGTGGGAGAGGTACCTGGATATCCGGGGGGGCGAACACCCGGGTGCTCGGGGGGTGGAAGGGGTACCCAGGTATCGGGGGGGGCAGACCCCCGGGTGCTCGGGGGGTGTGTGTGGAAGGGGTACCCAGGTATCGGGGGGGGGGGCAGACCCCCGGGTGCTCGGGGGGGGTGTGTGTGTGGAAGGGGTACCCAGGTATCGGGGGGGGGGGGGCAGACACCCGGGTGCTCGGGGGGGGGTGTGTGTGGAAGGGGTACCCAGGTATCGGGGGGGGGGCAGACCCCCGGGTGCTCGGGGGGGCTGTGTGTGTGGAAGGGGTACCCAGGTATCGGGGGGGGGGGGGCAGACCCCCGGGTGCTCGGGGGGTGGAAGGGGTACCCGGGTATCCGGGGGGGGGGGGGGGCAGACCCCCGGGAGCTCGGGGGGGTGAAAGGGGTACCTGGATATCTGGGCCTGCGGGGGGCTCAGACGTTGGGGTCCCACTGACGCTGTCACCCCCACCTCCCCAGTCGTCGGGTGACCTGGAGAACGATGAGCAGACGGCCACCATCCTCTCGGAGCTGGTGGCCACGGCCTGTGGGCTGCGGCTCCAGCGTGGCCATGACCCCCCCTTCAAGCGCCTCTCAGGTGAGTGTGGGCTGTCCCTGGGGTGGCTCTGACCCTCACACCACGCCTAGGGTCAAGACAGTGCCCCCCAAATTGTCCCCAGGGCGGTGCCCCGGGGCCCTGCAGTCCCCCAGGGTGGCTGTGACTGCTGCGCTCTCCCCAGGGGGAGTGGTGGCACTGCTGTCCCCGGTGTTCTAGGGGTGACCCCAAGTTATCCCCCCAGTAGTGGTGGCCCTGCTGTCTGTAGGGCAGCTGTGACCCTCACGCTGTCCCCGTGCTGGTGGCCCCACCATGCCCAGAGCAGCCCCGATCACCGTGCTGTCCCCGTGCTGGTGTCCCCACCATCCTGGGTGCTCTCCCCAGGGTGTCAGTGGCCCTGTGCTCACCCCATCCCCGAGGTAGCAGTGCCCTCAATGTCGTTGGGGCACTGGCCCTGTCCCTGTGCTCACCCTGTCCCCGCAGTGGTGTTCGGGGAACACTCCCTCCTCGTCACTGTCTCTGGACAGAAGCTCTTCGTGGTGAAGCGGCAGAACCACATCCAGGAGCCCGTTGCCGTCTGAGATGCGTCCCCCGCTGTCACCAAGAGGGGGGATGGTCCCCCTCATCCCCACTGTCCCCAGGGCCTCAGGGCGGGGACGGGACATGGAACTGGCTCCCCTGTCCCTGCTGGCCCCAGGGCCCTGCAGCAACACCCACTCGTGTCCCTGTCACCTCGAGGGCCTTGGGGACTGGTCCTCCACGTCCCTGCAGTCCACAAGGCCACGTGGTGTCCCCTGCGTGCCTCGGGGTCCGGCGGCATCACCCCCCAAGCACACTGTCTGTCTGCTGAGGCAATAAATTACATCCTGGTCCCCCCCACATCTGACTTCTTTGGTGAGGATATGGGCATGGGGTGAGATGGGACCCTCACACAGGAAAGGGGGACACAGAGCCCTTTGGGGGCCTCCTGCTGCCCCTGCTCCCTGCAGGACACCTCAAGTCACCCCAGCATCCCCTGCCCTCCCCTGGTGACAGACTTGTCCCCGTGTCCAGGCCAGCGCTTTATTGGCACGCACACACACACACACGGACGGCAGCCAGCGTGGAGACAAATAAATAACAGGGAGTGGAGGTGCCACCCATATTGGGAGGCACGGAGACGTCCCCGTCCCCAGCAGCGTGCAGGGGTTGGCAGTGCAGGACCCGCCTTTGGCTCAGTGCCCCACGGACAAGTCCCAGTGGCCCCAGGGACAGGTCCTGGTCCCTTGTTCCCCCCATCCCTCCCCCCCACCCCCGAGCAGCCAAATTCAAGGCAACGCAGGAAGCCAAAGGGGTGTAAACAGCGCTGGGACCAGCCACAGGACGTCCCCCCGCTTCCCCCGTGCCAGCCCTGTCCCCCAGAGCATTGTCACCCCCAGGCTGGGGACAAACCCCTGTCCCCGTTGGTCTCCCCATGGCACGTTCCAGTCTAGTCCCAGTGAAGCAGCAGGTTCATCCCCCGGGGGTGCAGGGACACAGCCCTGTCCCCAGCCCCCCACGTTCCCCTCCCACCCAAGCTTGTCCCTTTCCAGCGCAGTCTCCAGGACGCAGCAGGATTTGTCCGTCCCCATGGTCCCCAAGGTCCGTGTCACTTGACAGGTTCCACGACCAGCACCTTGCACTCCCGTTTGGCAATCTTGTCCAGGGACAGCACCGTCTTCTCGGGGGGCAGGTAGAGGGGACGCCCCACGGGGGACCCCACCGGCGGGGTGATGGCACGTCGCTCCATCACGCTGCCTGACCTGGGGTGTGGGGAGGTAAGGGGGGCTGCCCTGTGGGGCTGGCTGTCCCCTCCCCGTGTTCCCCCCCCTGGAGCTGCCTCCTGTCCCATGTCTTGCCCGGTCTCCTCCCTGTCCCAGGTGTCCCTCTGCTGTGTCCCCATCAGCCCCAGCCATCCGCCCACCGCATCCTTCTCCTGAGTGTCCTCCCTGTCCCAGGTGTGCCCCAGCCCCGTCCTGCCTGTCCCCCCCACCGCGTCGCCCTTCTGTGTGCCCCCCAACCCTGCTCTGATCCCACCACCATGCCCCTCTCATTCAAAGTGTCCCTTCCAACCCCACCCCAGGTGCCCTGTCTGTCCCACGTGTCCCTCTGCCGGGTCCCCGCTGTCCCCCCGTACCTCATGAGGTGGCTGCGGGATGGCTGCTGGTGGGAGAAGGACTGGGACCGGCCCAGCCCAGCCTGGTGCCGCTCCACCAGGTCCCGCACGGCCGGGCTGCTGGGGCTGCTCTTGCGCGACACGGGCCGGGCCTCGGGCGGTGGGTTGGCCACGCTGGCCGTGAACTGCAGCTTCAGCTTCATGTGCTGGGACAGCTGGGGACAGACGGGGGACACGGTGATGCTGGGCCAGGCCCCAGGGCAGCCCTGGGTGCCCCGCAGCTGGGCAGCCTCACCTCGAAGAGGCCGGCCCGCAGCGCCTGAAAGGCCACACGAATGGTGAGGGCGCTGCCCTTCCGCGAGTAGCCCAGGTTGTTGAGCGGCGTGTGGCACACGATGGCGTCCAGCGCTGCCTGCGTGGCCCGGCGCTCCTCCCCGGACAGCTTCTTCCCTGCGGGGACCATCAGAGTGGCGGGGACGGGACCGCTGGCCCTTGCCCGGCCACCTCCAGCACCTCCTGGTTATGACTGTCGCATCCTGGCCACCCATCGTGGCCTCCCCGGATCTCCACCCCCCTTCCCTCACCTCATCTGTCCCCTCTTAGCTACCTGCAGAGGCACCCGCAGCCCCTCTGATCCCCTCCCCGCCCTCTCGCTCCCCTGCCGGGCCCTGTCCCCTCTGTCCCCACCGGCCGTGGCAGTCTCAGGTGTCCAGACGAGGCGCACGGCCAGGAAGTCCTGGAGGTCGTTGAGCAGCGTGTAGGTGACGGTGAAGCGCTGCCGGGCCCGCACTGGGGACTCACAGGCAGCTGTCATCACAAAACGTGGCCGCTCCAGGCGGATGCTCGGCAGCCTGGGGATGGCAGGGGGGTACTGATGAGGGGACAGCCACCAGGAGCCGCAGGGATGCGGCATTAGCAGCATGGGACAGCCCCGCAGAGCCTTGAGGACGTAGGGACAGGGACATGGAGACAGCCACATGGCAGCCCCACGACATGAGGTTACTGGCACAAGCAGGGGCAGGGATATCTCTGGGTCCCACTCCTTGGGGCAGGAGGATCTGGGGGTCCCACCCCATTCAGGGACAGGGCACATCAAGGACCCTCAGGGCTGCTCTCACCGGTAATGCGTGTAGATGCTGCTGGTGAAGGGCAGTTTTGGTGTTGACCACTGGATCACGGCCACCAGTGGGACCTCCAGGCCCTGGGTGGGGGGACAATGGGTCAGAGATGTCCCGTCACCACTGCTCCCAGCAAGGATGGTCCCAATATCCCCACAGGCTCCCCAGCAAGGACAAACACCCCAGGGCCCAACACGGACGGTCCCCCACAGCAAGGACAGTGGCCCCACGTCCCAGCCAGGGTGGTCTCTGCTGCCCCCAGGGGAGCACAAGGACACCCAGACAAGGACAGCATCCCCCAGGCCACCGACCGGGACGGTGGCCCCCGATCCTGTCCCAGACAACACCTCCCTGCTAGGACGGTCCCCCAGTGTCCCCTCGTGCCTGGCCTCGGGGCAGTCACCTAGGGGGTCTAGTGTCCCCCCAGCCCTGAGAGTCCCCCCCCAGTGTCCCCTCACCTCCTTGGCATCCTCAGGAGGCCGCTCAGGTGCCTGGAGCTGGAAGAGGAAGTTGTGCTCCTCGAGGGCGCTAAGGGCACAGGGACAGGCCGAGCCGGCGCCGGCCACACGGCAGAAGGCGCCCACAGGCACCTCGCCCGAGTGGTGGCTGCGGGACGGGGTGCAGGGACAGGTCAGTGACAAGCAGGGACCCGTGCTGCCAGCCCAGGGCTGGCAGTGCCCCCCAGGGCTTCCCCAGGATGGGGCCAGGGACACGGCACAGCCCCGTCCTGAGGAAAACTGGGGGCCCCGTGGGGTCTGGGAGACGGCACGGCTGTGGCCCACCCTGCCCCATGGACAGCCTCCCCAGCTGTCCCAGCACTCACCAGACATCATCGACCAGCAGCACGGAGCCATCGGGCATGACGGGCAAGTAACTGGCGTTGAAGTTGGGCAGGATCTGCACGTCCCACAGCGAGATCTCCTCCTGGGACCAGCCATTGAGCACTGGGGGATGGGGACATCAGGGTAGAGCGCAGGGAGCGCCGTCATGGCCCCAACCAGCCTGTGTCACATCCTCCCCTGCCCCGCATCCTCCACTCTGTCGCAGCCACCCCACAGACACCACCCCTGTCCCAGCCAACCCTAGGACCCCTCTCCCCATGCCACCGCGCTGTCCCACTCACCTTTGAGCACAGTGAGGTACTTCCCAGACACGGTGAGCTGGCGGCATCGCACCACGGGCGGGGGCAGCACCGTCAGCAGGGTGCTCACTGCGGGGACACGGGCGGTCAGGGGACATGGGATGCAGGGACACGGGGAGGGAGAGGGGACGCTCCTACCCTGCGCCTTGAAGGCCCCCTGCTCCTGGCGGAAGACGTGCGCAGGTGCCCGCGTCTGCAGCAGGCTTAGGTACCCACCGCCCTCCTGCAGCTCGGGTGGCTCTGTGTCCCTTTTCCACACTGTCACCACGATCTGGGGACAGCAGGGACACGGGTCACGGCTGGCCCAGGTCCAGCCCCGAGCTCCCCCTCTGTCCCCACAGCTCCTCCTGTCCCCCGCGCCTACCCCAAGTGGCTTTCGTGGACCTGGAGAGGGGAGAGCAGGGCTGGATCCTGCCCTCCATCCCATGTCACTATGCTGTCCCCGAGGTCCCCGCATTGTGACCAAACCCCCCTCCCGTTCCCAAATTCTACCTTGCCCTTGATGGACCCAGAAAGGAGGACCAGGGCTAGATCTCTGTGCCAGCTCTGTGGTCCCACACTGTCTCCAAGACTTTCCCTAATGACTGCATATTGTCCCCAAGGTCCCCTTCTGCCCTTGAGGTCCCCATGCTGTCCCCAAAATCCACACACTGTGTCTGAGGTCCCTTCCCATCCTCCAGGTCCCCACACTGTCCTCGAGGTCACCTCCCGACCCCCCTCGGCCTCACCTTGGCCTTGACGGTACCAGGCGGCAGCTTGTCGAGGGAGATGGTCAAGGGGAAGATGACCTCGTCCGTGGACACGATGGGGTCCTCCACCGGTATCTGGGAACACAGCGGGGATCAGCGCCACAGTGGCCCTTGGCCCCATCCCCCTCCACATCCCCCGTGTCCTCTGCTGTGCCATGTCCTCCCCCGGTCCTCGTCCCCACACGCCCCCTTGTCCCCACATCCCTCTCGTCCCCAGGTCCCTCCCTTGCTCCCACACCCCCTTGTCCCCCACGTCCCCCCCAAATCCTCCCTTGTCTCCGTGTCCCTTCCTGACTCCTCCTTGCCCCCCGATCCCCGTCACCCACCCCAGCGGCAGGTCTCCCCGGGGCGCCCTGGCTGTGCGTCAGCAGGGCCCGGCAGTCCCGGAAGACGGTGGGCTCTGGCGAGGCCCCGCTCCCGGTGCTGTCTGGGTCCGCGTCCCGGTCCCCGCCGGCCTCTGCGCCGCCGGGGCTGACGCTGGCCAGGGCGGCCAGCGAGGCGGCCAGCTCGGCCCAGGGCGGCCGGCCCGGCCCGGTGCCGCTGCCGCTACCGGGGCGGCAGCGGAGCACCAGGAGGAACCGCACGGTCTCGCCCAGGTAGAGATGGTTGCGGCGGGGCAGCGCCCGGTACCGGCCCGGTTCCCCCGACAGCAGCTCCCGGGCCGCGAACGGCACCGCCGGGAAGTACATGAAGTAATCGCACTGCGACTCCATGGGCACCGGCACCGGGAGGGGGGGTAAGGACGGTGGGAACCGCGGAGAACCGGGGGATCTTAGGGGCAAGGGACAGAAGGGTCCTGGGGGCGACGCCGGGGCACCGGCGGGTTCCGAGCCAGGGGAGACCCCGGAGACGAGCGGCCCGGGGCGGGGAGGGTCTCGGGGCCTGACCGGGGGAATGCCGGGCGTGGGGATGCCGGGCCGGGCCGGACTTGCCCGGAGGGTCTCCCGGAGCCGGGCCGCGCCGGGGGAGGTGCCGGGAGCGGGCCGGGCCGGGCCGGGCCGGGGGCTCCCGGGTCCGGGTCCGGGTCCGGGTCCGGGTCCGGGTCCGCGCGGCGCTGCCGGAGCGACCGGGCGCTGCAGGGAGGGGCGCGCGCAGGGCGCGCAACAGAGCTCCGAGCGCCTGGATCTGGTCGGGTCGGGCAGCTGAGCGCCGAGCGCGTCGATGCTCCGCCTCCTTCGCAGGGCCCAATCGCCCCCTGGAGGGGCGGGACTTCCTCTCCTCCGCTCCTCGCGATCCCCCTCCCGGGACGGGACATCCCCGCTGTGTGATTGGCGGCAGCAGCACCCAATCAGCGGTCTGATTCCAGTCTTTATTGCCATAGTTACCACAAAGCGAGCCTTGATGAGGCGGGGCCTGCGCCCGCCCCTTCCCCCCGGGGGTGGTGGGGCCGCGTGTGCACCTGGGGGGGGCCTGATCCCCACCGGGGCGCGGGACCATTACCCGGCCCCGGTAAACTGAGGCACGGAGCTGTACCATGGGGGGGCCTGATCCCCACCGGGGCGGGGGACCATTACCCGGCCCCGGTAAACTGAGGCACGGAGCTGTACCATGGGGGGGCCTGATCCCCACCGGGGCAGGGGACGATTACCCGGCCCCGGTAAACTGAGGCACGGAGCTGTACCATGGGAGGACCCTGATCCCCACCGGGGCGGGGGGCCATTACCCGGCCCCGGTAAACTGAGGCACGGAGCTGTACCATGGGAGGACCCTGATCCCCACCGGGGCAGGGGACGATTACCCGGCCCCGGTAAACTGAGGCACGGAGCTGTACCATGGGGGGACCCTGATCCCCACTGGGGCAGGGGACCATTACCCAGCCCTGGTAAACCGAGGCACGGGGTGGTACCGTGGGAGAACCCCGATCCGTGTCAGGGTTAGGGGTGTTCGTTATCAGCCCAGGTAAACTGAGGCATAGAGCTGTACCGTGGGGGGACCCCAATCCCTATTAGACTGCGGGGGCGGGGGGGCAGCATTACCCACAGCAGGTAAACCGAGGCACAAAGTGGTTCCATGGGGGGACTCTGATCCCCATCAGGGTTAGGGGGCCCGTTGCCTGGTCCAGGTAAACCAAGGCACGGCGCCGTTCCTGGGCCGCACGTCGCTGTTACAGCCCCCCGTGCTACCCCCCGGGTGGGACGGATGCGTTGACCCCCCCAAACTGCCGCCGGTCAAGGATGTCCTTGTACTGCAGCTCGGGGGTGGCAAGGCGAGCGCAGCGCTCCCGCTCGGCGGGGGGCAGCCCAGCCCGTAGGGCGTACCCCAGGATCTGAGCCCGGCCGGGGGGCTGGAAGGGGCGGAGGCGGCCGTCGGGGATGGCGCGGGCGGGCAGGGGTCCGCCACCCCGCAGGCAGCGGCGGGCCAGGGCGGCACGGTGCTGGCGCAGGCGGGCCACCTCCTCCTGCAGGCGGGCGGCCCCGAAGGCCTCGGCCCGGCGCCAGAAGGAGCGGTTGAGGTGGGCGTAGAGCGCCCAGTCGAGGCTGTTCCAGGCCCGCAGGCGGGCGGCCTGGGTGGGCGAGACGCGGGGGACATCCTCAGCGGGGCGGCCGTTGTGGGCGAAGGCGGCCATGGCCTCCTCGGGCCAGCACAGGGCCTCGCGCAGCAGCACCAGTGACTCGTCGAAGTGTTCGGCCAGCAGCACCAGGGCGAAGGTCCGCTCCAGCCCTGCCAGCGCTGCCGCCACCGCTGCCCCATCCCCGTCCCCCGCCGCCGCCGGCAGCCCGAAGTCGAACCACTGCAGGTTGCGGGCGTAGTGGTTGCCCCGTGCCCTGGCCTCGTAGAAGCGCCCCGGGGCCGCCAGGAAGGCGGCCAGCGAGGGGGCCCGCCGGAAGGCCGGTGCCACAGCCCGGTAGTAGGCGAAGGCTGACTCGCCCAGCGTGCCCGGGTCCCGCACGATAGAGAAGTAGAAGCTGTCGTTGGGCATCACTTTCTGCACCTGGGTGGGAATCGCGGCGGCAGCTCGGCACCCCACCGGGGCGGCTGCTGGCTGTGCCCCCCCGGCCCCCAACGTCCCACGGATCCCCCAATCCCTGCCCAGCCGCCTCCGTCTCCCCCAGACATCCCGTTGCCCCTAGACTTTCTCCGCCTCATGTGGCGTCCCCCATCTCCTCCAGACGTCCCACGTCCCCTTAGCCATCCCCTGGCTCTGCCAGACCGCTTCCCTTTCCAAATCTCCCCAGACCTCCTCTGTCTCCCCCGACGTCCTCCACCTCGCCCAGATGCCCCCAACCCCAGCCACCCCCGTCCCCCATCCCTCTCCATCCCACATACCCCAACCCAGCCCCACTCCCCCACGTTCCCCCATTTCCCCCCCAGCCGCCGCATCCCTGCTGTCCCCCTGCACCCCCCGGTACCTCGGTGAGGTTGAAGCGCATGTGGTGGCAGATGATGTCGAAGGGAGGTCCCCCTGGGCGGTACCCCTTGACCCGCTCGGCCCGGAAGGGGCTGGGGTACCCGAACTGGTAGCGGTGGGGCAGGGCGAAGCGCAGCCCCCGTGCCTCCCCGAAGCGGTGCAAAAGGTTGACCACGCTGCTGCCCCCCGTCTTGTGGGTCTTCAGGAACACCAGGTGGGTGCGGGGCTGGCAGGGCGCCGGGGGGCGGCCAGCGGGGGCCACGGGGGTCCTGAGGACACGCGATGGGATCAGGGGGTGCTGGTGGGGACCCCCCATACTGCCTGGCCCCAGCTGTCCAAGGGGACAGGGACCCGTCCTGGGACCCCCAGGGCATTGGGGACCCCCATCCCGCCTGACCTGGGACATCCCCTGGGTGAGGGCCCAGGGGATTTTGGGGGTGCAGTGTGTGGTGAGCCGGGGGGGCTGGGGAAGGATCTCACCTGCGCTGGAACGGCCCCCCCAGGAGCTGCACCGTGAAGCCGATGGTGACGCAGACCCCCAGGGCAGCCCCCAGCGTCTGGAGCCGGCAGCAGGCGGGTGGCAGCTTCATCGTCCTGCAGGGACACGGCGGCTTAGGGGACCCCGGTGTCACCTTCCTGGGGACACGGGGAGGCTGCGACATCGGGGTCCCCATGCTCCCCCAAGCAGGCCACATCCCGCCCAGGGTGGGCAGAGCCCCGGAACCGCCCAGAGCCACGTCGTGGCGCCGGGGGGGGGGGGGGGGGGGGGGGGGGGGGGGTGTCTGCGGGGACGTTGGGGACCTGCCAGCCCAGCCCCACCCGGGGACAGCTGGGACTGTTACAGGGATGGGGACAGGGACAGGAATGGGCCACTGCGCCGGGGAGACCTCTGCCACCCCCGTTCCTCCCTGTGCCCCAGGACCCCGCTGTGTCCCTGGGCCTCTCTGTCCCACCCCAGGACTCTCTGCTCTCCCCATCCCTCCAGGAAACCCCCGTGTCCCCCTGTTCCCCTCCAGGACCCCCCCCCACTCCTTGTCCCTTCCAGGATCCCCTGTCCCCCGCCACGAGACATCATCTGTCCCCCACAGCCCCTGTCCCCGAGATGCCACGTCACCCCTGTACCCCCCCAAGATGCTCCTGACCCCATGTCCCCAACCACATCCCCAACATCCCTCCTGTCCCCTCTGCTTTGCTCCGGGGCCCTGGGACCCCACGTTCCCCTGGGACCCCTGTGCCCCAAACCCCATGTCCCACTCACCCTCCATGTCTCCCTGTACCCCCGCGTCCCCCTCCACAGCCCCGGGCCGCCTCTCTACTCCCCCGGGCCCCGTGTCCCCCCAGCCCTGCCCCAGGGCCCCCCCAGGTTGACCCCCAGACCTGTGTCTCCCCTGCCTCCCCTCCAGGACCCCCTTGGTTCCCAGGCCCCCCTGACCCCCCGTCCCCCTCCTGTCCCCAGACCCCCGGGTCCCCCGTCCCCTCACAGCCCCACCCCGGTCCCCCCATGTCCCGCACAGCCACGTCTCCCTCCCGGACCCCGAGTCCCACCAGGAACCCTGTGCCCCGCGTGACCTCACGGTCACCTCGTCCCACTGTCCCCAGTGTCCCCCCGGCCCCGTGACTTCCCAGACGCTGCCCCCCCCGGGACTCCCCCCCAAGTTCTGTGCCCCCCCCTCGCGCCCCGTCCCCCCTCCGTGCCCCTCGTCCCTCGCGTGCGCCCACCCTGTCCCACAGCCCCCCGGACCCCGGCTCCCTGCCGTGCCCCCCGGTCCCGGTGCTCCCCGGGGGCGGTCCTGGTGCCCCCCGTGTCCTCCTGTTTCCCACCCCCGTCCCGGTGCCCCCCCGCACTCACCGCGGACGCGGGACCGCTCGCTCAGCCCCGCCGCATCCCGCCGCGCTCCCGGGGGGGCCGGGGGGGCTCAGGGGCGACCGGGGGGGGGGGGCTCAGGGGCGACCCGGGGCTCGGCACGGGGGGGCTCCGGCCGCCCCGGTGTCCCGGGCGGGGTGTCCGGCCGCCCCGGTCCCGCTGTCCGGGGAGCCGGGGCCCGGGGGGGGGTCTCGTACGCCGGGCCGGGGCGCGGGGGGGGCTGGTGTGCCGCTGGTTCCCGGTGTCCCGGTGGCTCTCTCGCTCTCCGCGAAGTTTTCTCCTTTGTCTCCCGCTGTCCCGCCCCGCCCCGCCGCACCGGGACGGCCCCCGGTACCGGGACGGCCCCCGCGCCCCCGCCCGGACACAGCGAGACGCCCCGGGACCGGCACCGCGAGCGGGGCGGGCCCCCCGCCCGTAGCGGGACAGAGCCCGGGGGCACCGGGGGCCGCTCCCGAGCGCGGCGCAGGGCCACGAGTGTCCCTGCTCCCCGGGCTGCGGGGGCTGGGGGAGACTGGGGGAACCGGGAGCACTGGGAACGCTGGTGGGGGGCGCTGGGAGGCACTGGTGGGGACGCTGCGGGGCCTGGGGGGCGCCGAGAGGGCACTGAGGGGCTGAGGCCGAGGGTCGGGGGCCGCCCCAGAGCGCGGGAGGCCCTGGGGAACCCCCAGGCTACGCGGGGCTATAGGCACCCCCCAGACTGCAGGGGGCTACGGGGAACCCCCGGGCCCTGTGGGGCAGGAGGACCCCCAGGGGACCCCCAGGCGCTGCGAGGCGCCGGGGCCCAGCGGGACCGGGTGGGGCCCCGGTGCTCCCCCGGTGCTACGTGGCTGTGGGGCCTAAAGGGGATCCCCGGAATACGGGGACCCATGGGGACAAGGCGGGGTGCGGGCGGCAGCCCAGGCTACGCGGGGCAGCGGGGCCACGCGGGACCCCAGTGCCGAGGGGGCCGTCGGGGGTCCCCAGGACAGGAGGGACTCCCGGCCGCTGGATGCTACCGGGACCCCCGCTCCGACCGGGGCTATGGGGACCCCGGGCCACCCCGCCCACGTGGGCGGTGGGGGCCGCACGGGCCACGCCCCTCGCACGTGCCGGCCGGGGACGGGGCCGCCCTCCGTGCTGCGCCTGCGCGTTGAGCTCCGCGCCGCCCCGGCCCCGCACGTGCCGGGCCTGACCTCCTCCGTCGTTCGGCAGCGCGAGGCGAGGCAGGACTTGGGGGGAGAGCGGCGGCGGGGGGAACGTGACCGCGGCGGGGGGCACGTGACCTCGGCGGGGGCCGGGGGGGGGCGATCCCCCCCCGAGTGGCCTGGGGGGGCCTCAGCCCCCCCCCCCAGTGTGTCCCGGGTGGGATCTGGGGGGCCTCACCCCAACAGAGTGACCGGGGGGGGCCTCAACTCCCCCCCCAGTGTGACCCGGGTGGGATCTGGGGGGCCTCACCCCAACAGAGTGACCGGGGGGGGCCTCAGCCCCCCCCCAGTGTGACCCGGGTGGGATCTGGGGGGCCTCACCCCAACAGAGTGACCGGGGGGGGGCCTCAACTCCCCCCCCAGTGTGACCCGGGTGGGATCTGGGGGTGCCTCACCCCCCCCCAGTGTGACCCGGGTGGGATCTGGGGGGCCTCACCCCAACAGAGTGACCGGGGGGGGCCTCACCCCCCCCCAGTGTGACCCGGGTGGGATCTGGGGGGCCTCACCCCAACAGAGTGACCGGGGGGGGCCTCACCCCCCCCCAGTGTGACCCGGGTGGGATCTGGGGGGGGCCTCACCCCAACGGAGTGACCGGGGGGGGCCTCACCCCCGCCCCAGTGTGACCCGGGTGGGATCTGGGGGGGCCTCACCCCCCCCCAGTGTGACCCGGGTGGGATCTGGGGGGTCCTCACCCCACCAGAGTGACCGGGGGGGGGCCTCACCCCCCCCCAGTGTGATCCGGGTGGGATCTGGGGGGGCCTCACCCCCCCCCAGTGTGACCCGGGTGGGATCTGGGGGGCCTCACCCCACCAGAGTGACCGGGGGGGGCCTCAGCCCCCCCCCAGTGTGACCCAGGTGGGATCTGGGGGGCCTCACCCCCCCAGTATGACCCAGGGGGGCTTAGGGGAGGCCTCAGACGCCCCAGTGTGACCCAGGGAGGCTTGGGGCCATCTCCCCCACGTCGCCCCAGGGCAGGCCTGGTGTCCTCGTCCCCCCCTCGGTCGCCCTCGGCAGGGGCTGTTTGTGGGTGCTTGCCCCCCGCCCGGCCCTGGGGTGTCGGGGCAAGGGGGTGCCCCCGCCACCCCGGTCCCCCTGATCCCGCCCACCTCCCCCGTCCCCCAGGCCCTGCCGTCACCATGCCCCCACGGCGCTCGGCCCGCATCCAGGCCATCTCCTCCAGCTCCGGCTCCTCCGCTGGGCCGGGCACCGGCTCCAGCCCTGCACTGGGGTCAGCCGGGGTGCGGAGCGGCTCCCCGGGATCGCCGCCGGCCCCCGACAGCCCGTGAGTGGGGCGCTGGGGAGGGCAGGGGGGTGGGGGCCCAGCCGGCCCCTGGCTGCACCCCACCACCATGCCGTCCCTGCAGGGACCTCAGCAGTGGTGACTCTGGCAGCGACTTCGAGGACACGCTGCGGCTGCGCAGCAAGCGGGGACCCCAGCGGGCGCTGAGCCACAGCCCCGTACGTCCTGCCCCCACCTTCCAGCCACGTTCCCCGTCCTGAGGCTGCTCCAAACCTCCACCGTGTCCCCTCCCACCAGGTCCCAAAGCGTCCCCGAATGAGGGAGACCAGCAGGGACAGGAGCAGTCCAGCCGCGAGCAACCCAGAGCAAAACACCCTCTTTGAGGCCATCAGGTCGGCCAAGACTGCCGTCGAGGTAACCCCACTCATGCAGCACCCCGGGGGGCCCCAGCCAGCTCACGCAGGGGATGAAGGGACATGGGGGGCCACACGTGTCTCGAGTGGGGGACACGGGTGTCCCCACCCGGCTGCTGTTTGATGCTGGCTGTCCTGTGCCGGCAGACGGTGGTGGATGACTGGCTGGAGACCTATAAGCAGGACCGTGAGATGGGGTTCCTGGAGCTTGTCAACTTTATCATCCGCTCCTGTGGCTGCAGAGGTGTGGGGGTCCCCGCTGGGTGTTCTGTCCCCTCTGTGCTGCTGGTGGGCCCCCCCCTCCAGCCCAGGGACCCCCATTTCGCCCCTGGCTGCCCCGGCAGGTGTGGTGACCCCAAAGATGTTCAGGGACCTGCAGAACTCGGAGATCATCCAGCAGCTGACGGAGAAGTTCGAGGAGGTGCCGGGTGGGGGCCGGGAGGAGGTGGCAGCGGTGCCAGTGGGGGCCCCGGCTCACCCTGTTTCCTGCAGGATTCAGCTGAGTACCCGCTCTCACTGGGCACCCAGCCCTGGCGCCGCTTCCGGGCCGGCTTCTGCGAGCTGGTGGCGGTGGTGGTGCGGCGGTGCCAGTACAGCGTTGTCTACGACGAGTTCCTGATGGATGCCCTCATCTCCCTGCTCACCGGCCTCTCCGACTCCCAGGTGCGGGCTTTCCGCCACACCAGCACCCTGGCAGGTAGGCAGCTTCCCGGGAGGGCTCCCCGTGGGCTCCCCGCGGGGGTCCCTGCTCCCACCGCGCTGCCCTCCCAGCCATGAAGCTGATGACAGCGTTGGTGAACGTGGCGCTGGGTGTGAGCCTGCACCAGGAGAACAACCAGCGGCAGTACGAGGCCGAGCGGAGCAAGGGGCCTGGCCGTCGGGCCACCGACAAGCTTGAGGCACTGCTGGAGAAGCGCCGGGAGGTGAGCAGCGGCGACGGGGGGCTGGGTGGCGATGGCAGGGGACTGGGCCCCGCCTGAGCCCTGCTGCGTCCCCCCAGCTCCGGGAGCAGCAGGAGGAGATCGAGAACATGATGAACGCCATCTTCAAGGGCGTCTTCGTGCACCGCTACAGGTCGGGGCTGGCCCAGCAGCTCGGGAGCAGAAGGGGGTCTTGTGACGGGGGAGAAGGGGCATGGAGTGTGGCGTGGCCAGGCTGGGAGGGCAGGTGGGAGCGATGTGGGGATGGGGACGTGGAGCTGCTGGGGACCGCGGCGTGAGCCTGGGCGGTGCCGCGCACGGCAGAGATGTGGTGCCCGAGATCCGGGCCATCTGCATGGAGGAGCTGGGGACGTGGATGAGGAGCTACGCAGCCTCCTTCCTCACCGACGGCTACCTCAAGTACATTGGCTGGAACCTGCACGACAAGGTGGGCCAGGGATGGGGGCCAGGGGCCACGGGGCCGGGCCGAGGGTCCCGCTGACGGCCCCCGTCCCCGCAGCAGCGGGAGGTGCGTCTGCAGTGCGTGAAGGCACTGCAGGGGCTGTACTGCCACCGGGACACAGCCGCCCACATGGAGCTCTTCACCAGCCGCTTCAAGGTGAGTGGGGGCCTGTGGGTGTCCCCTGGGTCCCTGCACAGGGTGTCACTGACTGCATCCCCCTCGCCAGACCCGCATGGTGTCCATGGTCCTTGACAAGGAGCCTGATGTGGCCGTGGAGGTGGTGAAGTTGCTGACGCTGATGCTGGAGTGAGCACGGGACTGGGGCTGGCGGGGGGACATGGGGGCACAGGGTTCTCCACTGAGACTGGGGACAGACGATGGGGCTGGAGGGCAGCCCAGGGGACAGGGTCCTGCTGCAAATGTAGGGCCCTGGGGACACCGAGAACAGGGTCAGGGGGAGCGGGGCTGGGGAGCGGGAGAGCAGGGCCCCCCACCATTCCTCATGCACAGGAACATGGAGGAGGCGCTGACAGAGGAGGACTGCCAGAGCGTCTACCCCGTGGTCTACGTATCCAGCCGAGCACTCGCCTCCGCCGCCGGGCTTTTCCTCTACCGCCGGTGAGCAAGGGCCGGTGCCTGGCACAGGCTGTCCCATGCCAGGGGCTGGCCGCCAGCCCACCCCTGCCCGGCACCAGAGCTGCCGTCACCAGGCCGCGGGCCCCACAAAAAGCCGAGCGTTTTCTGCCTGCCAAACCCTGAGTCAGACTCCGTTTCCTCCCCACTCCACCGTGGGGAGCATCTGGCAGGCGGCCGGTGGAGGCCGGCAGACCGGCTACCTTCGTCCCAGGCTCGTTAGCACTGTCCTTAACGGGAGTGGGGCCTGGGGCAGCCGTATCCGGCCCCGGGGTCGCTGCGGGGCAAGCGCGAGCCCAGCACGCGCTGGGTCAGCTGCCTGGAGCCCCGGCTGCGCGTCCCGCTCACACGCTCATGCTCTTGCGCCAGCCTTGGCGCGCTCGGCAGAGAGGAGGCTGGCGGCGCCGTGTTTATCTCGGCACAGGCCTTGGCGGCTCTTGGCAGCAGCAGTGTTTGGGCTTGTCACGGCCCCGTTCCCCCGCACATCTGGAATGGTGGCAGCTGTGTGTGGCGTCAGCCCGGGTCCTCCCTGTCCCCTGGGGCTCAGAGTTCGGGTGCCGCCCCAGGGTGGGGCCGGGGGGGACCCGCGTGTCTGTGTCCCCCATCTCTGTCCCCAGAGTGGGGGGTATGTGGGACCCCCATGTCCTTGTCCCTTGGGGCACTCTTCCCCTGTACATCCTGCTTAGGTACTTGCGATCCCCACGTCTGTGTCCCACCGGGGGTCTCTGCCCCCCTCACACCCAGCGTGGGCACACGGGACCCCTGTGTGACCCTGTGTGCGTGTCCCCAGGCTGCTGGACCCCCAGCGAGAGGTGGGCAGGGAGCTGTCTCATGATGGGGACAACAGGACCTTCTTCCGGCTGCTTCTGGCCTTCTTCATCGAGAGCGAGGTGAGAGCCTCAGCGGGCCCGGCGGGGCAGGGGGGCCCTGCATGCCGTGACGGTCCCCTGTCCCCCATCCCCAGCTCCATGAGCACGCAGCCTACTTGGTGGACAGCCTGTGGGACTGCGCCGGGCCCCGGCTGAGAGACTGGGAGACCATCAGCGCTTTGCTGTTGGAGGAGTCGCCCACTGAGGGTATGACACTGCTGGGAGACACTGGGATGTGCTGGGATGTCACTGGGAGACACTGGGATACGCTGGGACGTTACTGGGACCAAGTAGGCTACATTGGAACACCCTGGGACACCCTTGAGGTATACAGGGACATTGCTGGGAGACACTGAGAGATGCTGGGAAGCACTAGGGTGTATTGAGAGATCATGGGGAGACACCGGGGCACTGCTGCAATGCACTGGGATATATTGGGACATCACTGGGAGACACTGTGGTTGCTGCGGGATATCCCTGGGAGATGTTTGGACATTGCTGGGAGATGCTGGGATGTGATGGAGAGGCACTGGGGCATCACTGGAACATAAGGCGACATGCTGGGACGTCACTGGGTTGTGCTGCGACATTGCTGGGGCACTGGTGGGTGGTCAGGGGACATACTGAGATTTGTTGGGATGCACTGGGCCCTGCGGGGATGACCTGGGCCCCCCTGGCCCAGCAGAGGGGGTGCCGGGCTGCCCCCCAGCCTGCTCATTTCCCCTCCCAGGCCTGGCAGACCGGCAGGAGAAGGCACTGGTGGAGATCCTGGCAGCCAGCGTGGTCCAGGCGGCCGAGGGGCAGCCTCCGGTGGGCCGCGGCCCGGCCAAGAAGGTAACAGGGCTGGGGAGGGGGCTGGGGAGGGGGCAGGGGGCCCCCTGGGCCACCCTGAGCCCCTTGTCTGCCTCCAGCCCTCAGCCCGGGAGCGCAAGGTGCAGGTGGAGGAGAGAACCCGGCTCACCCACTGCCTTGTCCCAGCCCTGCCCCAGCTGCTGGCCAAGGTGAGGGGGACGGGGCCCCCCGCCACCCCCGGGGGCCTGGGGGGGGTCGGCACTGACCCCCGGTCCCCACTGCCCCCGCAGTTCTCAGCCGACGCTGAGAAGGTGGCTCCGCTCCTGGAGGTGCTGCGCTGCTTCGACCTCAGCATCTACTGCACCGGGCGGCTGGAGAAGGTGCTGCCCCCTCGCCCCCCGGGCAGGATCTGGCGCCCCGGGGCTGGGGCAGAGCCGCTCTGCCCCTGGGAAATGGGGCTGCAGGGATGGGGTGCTGATGGGTTCCCTGGGTGTCCCCTTCAGGATGCTCTGCGTCCCTGTCCCCATCGGGAGGCTGTGTGCCCTGTGCCCCCCGTCAAGGGTCTGTCCCTGTCCCCCTGGGGGGCCCACAGCTGTCCTCATCCTCGCCGGGGGCCGTACGTCCCTGTGGGAGGCTGCAAGTCCCCCCATGGGAGGCCCCGTGACCCTCGTCCCCAGGGAGGCGGCGTGTCCCGGTCCCTCCCGCAGCCCCTTCTCCCCGCAGCACCTGGAGCTGGTGCTGGGGCAGCTGCAGGAGGTGGTGGAGAAGCACGCAGGGCAGACAGTGCTGGAAGCTGCGTCCCGCGCGCTCCACGCGCTCTGCGACCCTGAGCTCGCCCTGCATGGCCGCGGGGACCTGGTGCGCAGCCGCCTTGCCGACCAGCTGGCCGACAAGTTCCACCAGGATGTCACTGAGCTGCTTCAGGTAGAGGGGATGGGAGAGGGACCCTGAGTTTGGGAGGGGGCTGGGGACCGCTGGGGTCAGGACAGGGACCTGAAGATCAGGACATGGATCTGGAGCCTGGGATGGAGCTTAGGCCACCCCAGGGCAGGGACTCAGACTCCAGGACAGGGCTGGGGACAGGGACCCGGAGACAGAACGGGCCGAGGACAGGAGAGGGACCAGGACCTATAGGGACAGCAGTGGCCTGGGCAGGGACAGGGCATTGGTGGGGAAGAGCCGCTCCGGGAGGTGCTGGGTGGGGTAGCCGGCAAGGGACTGCGGGGAGCGGGATGTCCCCAGCCTGGTGTGGGTCCCCAACCCCACATGGAGCATCCCCAACCCCGCGAGGGGTGTCCCCAACCCCGGGCCCTGCCCAGGCCTCGTCCCTGGACGAGGAGGAGGTGTACAGCATGGCGGCCACACTGAAGAGGATCTCCATCCTGTTCAAGTGAGTGGGGAGCCGTGGGGCCACACCACCCCTTTGCCTGTGTCCGCAGGGGTCCCCCGGTGTCCTTGTCCCCCTCCACGTGCCTCCCCTATGTCCTGTCCCATGGCATCCTGCCCCTCTGCCCTGTGTGTCCTTGGCACCCTGTCCCCTGCCCCATGTGCTCCCCATGTCCCTGTACAGTGGCATCCCATGGCCCAGTGTCCTGTCCCTTGCTCTGTGTCCCCTGCCTGACGTGCTCCCCATGTCCCTGTCCCCTGGTGTCCTGTCGCCTGCCCCATGTCCTCCCCGTGTCCCTGTCCCCCAGCATCCTGTCTCCTGCCCCACATCTCCCCTCACCCCGCTGATGCCACTCTGTCCCTCCAGCGCCCACGACCTGACTCCCTGGCAGCTCTTTGAGCCCTGCACCCGGCTCCTGCAGTGCGCTGTGGACACAGGCGAGGTGCCTCCGCAGGTACCGCCCTGGGGACACAGCGGGGACACGGTGGGGATGTGGCAGGGCTCGTCAGCACCACGGCCATCCCTTGCCCATATCTGGCCCCGCAGGTCCTTGTCCCCGCCATCACCTGCCTCCACTTCCACATCCTCTGGGACCTCTCACGCCTGCCCAGCACCGATGTCCCCCAGGTGAGCGGGTGGTACGTGGACAGCTGCGAGGACAACTTGGGGCGGCCCCCGTGTCCCTGAAGGCCACCACGTCCCCCTGCCCAGGAGCAGCTGCAGAGCCTGAAGACCAGAGTGACCTCCTTCTGCTCGCTGTGCCAGAGCTGCCTGTCCGATGTGGACGCCGGCGTCCGGGAGCAGGTACGCAGGGGCCAGGGAGACGCGTGGCGGGGGGCGGGCCTGGCACTGAGCCCATCCTCATGTCATCAGGCCTTCGTGGTGCTCAGCGACCTGCTGCTGGTGTTTGGGCCCCAGCTGCCACAGGACGGGCGGGAGGCGCTGGCCCCACTGGTGCTGCTGCCCGACGCGGGGCTGCAGTCCCAGCTGGCCGCCTTCCTCATGGACCACGTTTTCCACCACGCCTGCAGCCATGAGGAGCTCTCAGCTGCGGGTACGTCCCCTCCGCGCATCCCAGGAGCGTCCCCTGGGGTGCCTGTCCCCCCACCGTCCCCTCCTGTCTCCACAGAGGACAGCGAGAGCCGCATCGAGGAGCTGCACCAGCGCCGGGTGCTCCTGGCCGGCTTCTGCAAACTCATCATCTACAACGTGCTGGAGCTCAGTGCTGCCTCCGACGTCTTCAAGCACTACGCCAAGGTAAGGGGCATGCGGAGGGGCTGTCCCACTGGCCCTGCAGCGGCTTGGGGACATCGGGCCCTGTCATCTTCTCCCCAGTTTTACAGTGACTACGGGGACATCATCAAAGAGACGCTGAACTGCACCCGTCAGATGGACCGGCAGGAGTGGGCTCGCACCCTGCTGCTCAGCTTGCAGCAGGTACGGCACTGGCTGGGGGCGCTCTGGGGGTCCCTGGCGTTCTCCAGGAGGCTGCGAGGGTCTCCGGGGCATCTGGGGGTTCTCCAGGGGAGTCTAGGGGTCTTTGGGGTGCTCTAGGGAGGTCTGGGAGGTTCCAGGAGATGTGGACAGGGATTGGGGGGGTGTCTCTGGGGAGGTCCAGGGGTCTGAGAGGCTCTGTGGGGGTCCAGCTTGGGGGCTCCAGAGGGGCCTCGGGGGTCTCCAAGGAGTCCTGCACTGACCCTCTGCCCCTGCGCAGCTGATGACGGAGCTACTGCTGCAGCAAGGCCCCGAGATCCAGGCAGCCGAGGCTTTCCTGGAGATCCGGGATCTGGCACGGCGCTTCTCCCTGCTCTTTAGCCTCCACCAGCTCCGCAACCGCCCGGCACTGCTCAGCGTGCACAAGTGCGAGGGGGTGGGGGGGCCGGGGGGCGGCCAAGGGGCTTGGCCGAGGCTCAGCCTCCCCCCTCACCCCTCTGCCCCGGCCAGGGAGGGGATCCAGTTTGCCTTCCAGGAGCCTCCGGGCCCCGGGCCAGGGCTGCCACCCCTCAACCTGCCCTTCCTGGAGGTGCTGAGCGAGTTCTCACCCCGGCTGCTGCGCCCTGACAAGGCCCTGCTGTGAGTGGGGCGGCGGGTGCGGGACCCCCGGGGGCTGGCGGGGGCCTCTTCGGGTCCCCAGGGGCCATGTGGTGTTCCCAGGGGAGTCCTCAAGGTCCACGTGGGGTCCTTGGGGGCAATGTGGGGTCTCCGGGGACATCCCCCAGCACCACGTGGGGTCCCCCAGCACCCTGCAGGTCCCCAGTGCTGCGTCACCCACCGTGTCCCCCCCATCTCCCCACCCACAGCCTGGCCTACCTGGAGAAGATGTGCCAGGAGCAGCGGTGGTTGGTGCCGCGGGATGCACCGTGGCCGTCCCTTGTCACCTACCGCAACTCCCTGCAGCCGCAGGAGGAGGGGGGCTCGGTGAGCAGCCACAGCACAGCCCCCCGCCCGCGCCCCCCACCCGGTTCTGCTACCAAGAGACCCCGCGTGGACGGTGAGGCGGGGGCTGAGCCCTGGGGGACCACGTGTCCTTGGGGCCACGCCACCCCCAGCACACAGGCTGGGCTGCGTGGGGCTGGGGGGGCTCGTCCCTCTCTGGGGGGACCCAGGCCGGAGGCTGGGACCAGTCTGAGGCTCCCCAGTACAGAGCGAGGGTCACTGTGGGGTGGGAAGCTGAGAGGTGGCAAACGGCGGGTTCATGTCGGTGCAGTCACCTCTGCCAGAGCCGGACTGTCCTCTTGAGGGGACGGGACAGGGTGTGGGGACAGGGACAATGGCGGGGCTCAAGGATGGGGACAGGGCCTGGGGCTGGGGACACAGCTCAGGGACAGGAATAGGGTCTGGGGATGTGGCGGGGCTGCCCGTGCTTAGCCCCCTCCCACAGCCCCCTCGGAGCACCCCGACTCCAGCCCGTGGCCGAGCAGCCGCCTCCCCAGCCCGGCCCTGACCTCCACCATGCTGCGGGGTGGCCCCCCCCTGTCCCGGCTGCTAGCGCGGGACCCCAGCTCCGACCCTAGCCTCCTGCAGAGGTGAGTGTCTGGGCTGGGGGCGAGACCCCCCCAAACCGCATGCCCCCCACCCAGGGCCCCCCCTGATTCCCCATCCTCTCCTCCTGCAGCAACTCCCTGTCCCACTGGCGCAGCGGGATAAACCGGTGAGCAACAGCCGGGGGCAGGGGGTGGGCACCGGAGGGGGACCAGGGTGGGCCCTGGGGCTGTTTTGGGGGAGAGTCTTGGGGGGGGTCCTCTATCCTCCACCTCCCTCCCTTCTCCCCCAGGCTCAGCCTGATGGTGGAGGAGGAGGAGGAGGAGGAGGAGGAAGAGGAGGTGGCGATCGAAGATGAGAGCAGCCAGGAGGACACCCCAGAGCAGGACAGGGTGAGGTTACCCCCTGAGGGTCCCCCCGGCCAGCTGCCCCTGCAGCGGTGGGGCGGGCGGCACCCTGGGGCGCCTCCACCCCAGCCAGCCCCAACCCGACCCCCCCAGACTCTGCTGGCCCCCCAGGGCCAGCTCCGGGACCTCTTTGACTCTACCATCCTGGGCATCGAGGTGAGCTGGAGGGAACGCAGGGGTCCGTGGCGGAAGAGGGACGCCAAAGGAGAGCCCTCGCCCCCACTTTGGGGGAGTCTCACAGGACCCCTCTCCCCACAGGACATCTGAGCGAGGGAGCCCCGGCGGCGCGGAGCAGTTTGGCGCCTGTTTATTGTTGTTACGAGCCCAAATCCGGGGGAGCCCGGCTCCCTGGGCCCTGTTCGGTGATGGTTAATAAACACTCGGTTGACAGCCGGCGCTGGGGCACTGGTCCTCCTTTCAGGGCGCAGGTCCCCCGTGTCGGGGCGCGGGTTCCCAGTGTCAGGGGTCCGCGGGGTGAGGGTCTCGGCAGGGGGGTCCCTGCTCAGAGGCGCAGCACGTAGGAGTCGCTGTGGGTGAGGTAGCGCACCCAGCGCTGCGGGGGCCCAGCAGGCCCCGGCAGCCGCACAAAGCGGACGTGCAGCCCTGAGCAGGTGTGCGCGGGCAGCTCGAAGGCCAGGTTGGCCGGGCCCAGCTCCAGCAGCGACGCATGGCTCAGCCCCGGCACCTCCAGCTGCGGGGAGGGTGCGGTGACGCCAGGGACGGCACGGGACACTGGCCCTAGGCCCCACAGCTGCCCCCCCAAAGGGGACGTGGGTCCCTGCCCATCCCCAGGCCCCGCGGTCACCCCCATCAGAGGGACAGGTCCCCAAAGGCTTCCCAAGGAGGTGGGGGACAGGTCCCTGCCCGGCCCTGGGCCCTGGGGGAGCTCCCTGCCTGGCCCCCCCACTCCCCTCGGCCCCCCCGGCCCTCACCTTGAAGAGCGCCGACAGTTGTGACCCGCCCTGGCAGCGCGGGATGTCCCAGCGGATGGACTTGGTGCCAGGCTGCAGCTCGGCCGTCTGCTCGGGGCTGCTCAGCTCCTGCGCCAGGCTGGGGGGACATGGCGGGGTGAGAGGGTGATAAGGCAGGGGACAGCCCCCAGACCCCCAAATGCCAGCACCCACCTGCTCACCCCCTTGGGCACGGGCAGCTGCAGGCGGACGTTGAGGGCTTGGCTGGAATTTGAGGTGGGGGGTCAGGGGCCAGGCTCTGCTGCGGCCCTCCCTGGTCCACCCAGGCACCTACCTCTTGGGGGACAGGTCGCAGCGGAGCTTCAGGTACAGCCGGAGCCTGCAGGGAAACAGGGATGGTCAGAATGGGGGTGACCCCCTAGGGATGGTCAGAATGAGGGTGACCCCCCGCCCCCCCGCTCACCTCCCCGTGGGGTCCTGGTCCACGGTGGGGAAGAGGCGGAAGGGCAGAGGCGAGGGGATGTCATCTGCCAGCTGGTACTGCATGAGCGTGAGCTGGGGGAGATGGGGCTCAGGGCGGGGCTGCTGCAGCCCCCCCAGGTCCCCAGTGTCCCCTGGTGTCCCTCACCTCCCCCTGGCTCGGGGTGACCTTCAGGACCCTCCCGCTCTCGAACTCGTCCAGCTTGATGGAGCTGTGAAAGGCGCATTCGTCCACCCGGACAGCTGTGCCGTAGCCTGGGGGGGGCAGAGGAGAGTGCTACGGGGTGGTGGGGGGCAAAGCAGGGGGGAGGGGGTTGCTGGGGGGCAGCCAGGGGTGTTAGGGCGTTGCTGGAGGACAGAGGCTGGGGGGGGACGGGGGGGGGGGCTCACCCCGCAGCTCCGACTTGCCCACGCAGAACTCCTCTGTCAGCCCGATGCGCATCTCTGCGGGGACAAAGACGGTGTGGGGTCACCCCGGTGGACAGCCCTGGCCGTCCCTGACCCCCCAGTACCCCAGCCCTGGCCCCCCCTTACCCGCACAGCTGGGCAGGTAGCACTTGAGGCGGATTTCCCCCTGGACGTCCACCTTCATGGGTGTCCCCTGGGGAGAGGGCACGGGGGGCGAGTTGGGACAAGCGGGTGGGTGGATGAGACTTTGGGGGAACATGGGGGTCCCGGGGGGGGTGGGGTCGCTGCGCGGAGCCAAAGCACCCGGGGGACATGGGGTGATGCTCTGGGGACACGCTGAGGGGTGGCGGTCAGGGAATCCCCATCCCCACTCACGTTGGCAGCGATGACCACCGTCAGCCTCTCCACCACGTCCACAAAGACCTCGTTCCTGGTGCCCTGTGGCCAGAGGGGCGGTCAAGGCTGGGGGGGACATAATGGGGGGACGGGGGGGGACGCTGGGGAGGTCCTACCTGCTCCCCCCGGGGTGGCAGCACGGGGCGGCTGGCGGCGGAGCTGGGGGCCACCCTGCTCTGCTGTGTCTCGGCGCCAAACTGCAACGACACGAGGGGGGGGCAGGACACAGGGTTTGGGCAGCCCGGCCAGCCTGGGGGGGCTGAGGGGGGGCGTTGGAGTGTCCCTGGGTCCTCACCAGCCCAATGGAGCCCAGGTCGAGGAGGCTGAAGGGTTTGGTGGCCGTGGGCTCCGTGTGCATGAAGTTGCGCAGCACCTCAGGCGCCGTGGTCTGGATGTAGCCATAGTCCTGGGGGGCCGGGTGGGGGGGTCATCACCCCTTTGATGCTGTCCCATGCGATCCCTGGGGTGTCCTCTACCCCCGCCCCAAACCATCCCCTTCCCCCTGGGGTATTCCAACCGGGTGTGCCAGAAGGCTCCCTGTCACCGCCTGAGCTGTCCCCAGCCCCAAGGGGGTCCCCACCACCCCAAGGGGTGTCCCCAGCCCCATGAGGTGTCCCCAGTGCCCCCCGGGGTGTCCCCCATTCCCTCCAGGGAGTTCTCACCATGCCAAGGTGTCCTCACCCCCCCGTTGGGGTGTCCCCAGCTCCCCCCACTTGTACCCAGGTCCCCCGTGTGTCCCCAGCTCCCCCCGTGTCCCCCCAGCTCCCCCCAGCAATGTCCCCAGCTCCCTCCACGTGTCCCCAGCTCCCCCCAGCAAAGTCCCCAGCTGCCCCCTGGCAATGTCCCCAGCTGCCCCCCGGCAAAGTCCCCAGCTCCCCCCAGCAAAGTCCCCAGCTCCCCCCAGCGATGTTCCCAGCTCCCCCAGTGTGTCCCCAGCTCCCCCCAGCAAAGTCCCCAGCTCCCCCCGCGTGTCCCCAGCTCCCCCCCGGCAATGTCCCCACCAGCATCTCATCTAGCAGCTCGTAGATAAGGGCGAAGTTGAGGCTGATATTCTTCTCGCTGAGGGGCCCGCAGAAGTCCCGCAGCAGCGTCACCAGCCTGCAGCAGGACCCGTGGCCATCAGGGGGTCCCTGTCACCCCCCGCTGTACCCCCCGGCCCGCCCCAGGCCCCCCGTACCTGTTGAGGAACTCCACCAGGGTGAAGGGTGACGCGTCCGGCGTTGTGGTGGCCACGAAGTAGAGCCCCGCGTGCCGCACGTGGACAAAGTGCCGACCCTCGTGTGCCTGCGGCGGGGAGCAGAGCGGTGACCCCCGTGGGACCCCCAGGGAACCCCCTGTGCCCCCCCGGGCCCCCCTTACCATGAAGACGGGGGCCTGGTCCCCCGGCAGCGAGGTGATCCTGCGGTAGAAGGTGTCGGCGAGGTCCGTGCTGGTGCCACAGGTCTCCCCGCGGACTGGGGGGCGTTAAGGAGAATGGGGGGGACACAGGGGGGGCCCTGGGCAGCCCCTCAAGCAGGGGGACCCCCGGGGTGCGGGGAGCGGAGGATACAGTCCTTGTGGATGAGCCGGTCGCCCTTGGAGGACAGGATGAAGATCTGGGAGAGCATGGCCGGGCTGGGGGGACAGGGGAGGGTTGGCGTGGGCCCCCCAGGGCCCTGCACCCCCCCGAGCGCTGCGCACCCCAAAGCTGCCTGCCCAAGAACCCCCAACCCCCCGGGACTGCCCCAGAGCCCCCAGCAGCCTGAGCCCTCCCAGCACCCTGTGCCCCCCCGACTCTTGACCCCCAGCTCCCTCTGCCCCCCCCGACTCTTGACCCCCCAGCTCCCTCTGCCCCCCCGACTCTTGACCCCCCAGCTCCCTGTGCCCCCCCGACTCTTGACCCCCCAGCTCCCTGTGCCCCCCCCGACTCTTGAACCCCAGCTCCCTCTGCCCCCCCGACTCTTGACCCCCCAGCTCCCTGTGCCCCCCCCGACTCGGGAACCCCAGCTCCCTGCCCCCCCCAACTCTTGACCCCCAGCTCCCTCTGCCCCCCCCGACTCTTGACCCCCCAGCTCCCTCTGCCCCCCCGACTCTTGACCCCCCAGCTCCCTGTGCCCCCCCGACTCGGGAACCCCCAGCACCCTGTGCCCCCCCCGACTCTTGACCCCCCAGCTCCCTCTGCCCCCCCAACTCTTGACCCCCCAGCTCCCTGTGCCCCCCCGACTCTTGACCCCCAGCTCCCTCTGCCCCCCCCGACTCTTGACCCCCCAGCTCCCTGTGCCCCCCCGACTCTTGACCCCCAGCTCCCTGTGCCCCCCCCGACTCTTGACCTCCAGCTCCCTGTGCCCCCCCGACTCTTGACCCCCAGCTCCCTGTGCCCCCCCCGACTCTTGACCCCCAGCTCCCTGTGCCCCCCCGACTCGGGAACCCCAGCTCCCTGTGCCCATCCCAGGCACCTGAGCCCGCCGGGCCCCGCACCCCAAACCTCCCCACCCACCGCAGGGCTCGGCACCCCCCAAGCCCACCACGCCACCCCCCACCCCCCCCCCCCCCCGGCTACCCCCGGGCGCGGCCCCTTTAAGAAGGGGCGTGTCCAGGGCCCCTCCGGGTCCCCCCGAACCTGCGTCCCGCCGGGCGGGTGGCGGTCACCTGACACTGCCGAAAGGGGCGTGGCCCAGGCCGGACCGCCGCGCATCGCTATTGGCCGGCGGCGCGAAGAGGGTGGCCCGCGCCGGACTGGGCGGTGGCGGTCACGTGGTGCCGGTTTTCGCGCCACTTTTGGTTGCGGCGGCGGGAGCCGGAGCGGTGGCGGAGTCGGGATTGAGCCTCGTGGGGACCCGTAGCGGGAGCAGCACCGGCCCTGCGGGAACCGGAACCGGAACCGGAACCGGAACCGACCTGACCCGGCCCGGCCCGGCCCGGGACTGACCCCGACCCCGCCATGGCGCCGCGCGACTATGCCGCCGAGAAAGGTGGGGGCGGGGCGGGACCGGGCCGGACCGGGGACCGGGGACCGGGGACCGGGGATCGGGGACCGGGAATCGGGAATCGAGGATCGGGGATCAGGGACCGGGGATCGGGAATCGGGAATCGAGGACCGGGGGCCGGGGACCGGGGACCGGGGATCGGGGGCCGGGGACCGGGGATCGGGGACCGGGCCGGACCGGGGACCGGGGACCGGGGATCAGGGGCCGGGGACCGGGGACCGGGGACTGGGCCGGACCGGGGACCAGGGGCCGGGGATCGGGGATCGGGGACCGGGGACCGGGGATCAGGGGCCGGGGATCGGCCGGGGCGCCGTGACCGAGCCCCCCCTCGCCTCCTCCTCCTCCTCCAGAGAAGGCAAAGCGGTTCCTGCAGGATTTTTACCGCGACGGCGCCGACGGCGGGAAGGAGTTCCCGTACCGGGAGCAGCTGGTGAGAGCGGTCGCTCGCGCCCTGGGGGACCCGGGCCCGGTGGGGATCCGCCGTGCTGGGTGTCGCCCGGGGTCCCCGTCACCCGCCGTGCTGGCTGGGCCTCCCCCCGCGCCGTGACAGCGGGGGGGGCTCTGCTGTCACCCTGCCCCGGCGGGGGTCCCCCCGTGCCCAGCCCCCACTGGGGTCCCCCCGTGCCCCAGTGCGAATGCCCCCGTGGCCGGTTTGGGGTCCCCAATCCTCCCCCCCCCAGACGGAGCTGGCGCACCGGGAGCGCGTGGCGCTGTACGTGGCGCTGGACGACGTGGCGGAGGACGACCCCGAGCTGGCCGAGGCCGTCTGTGACAACGCCAAGCGCTACGGCCGCCTCTTCGCCGACGCCATCCATGAGCTGCTGCCGCTCTACAAGGAGCGCGAGGTGGGGGCCCCCCCGGGCGGGCGGAGGCGGCGGGGTGCCCCAGGGGCCCCCTCTGACGTGTCCCCCTGCTCTGACGTCCCGCTGTCCCCAGGTGTCCCACAAGGACGTGCTGGACGTGTACATCGAGCACCGGCTGCTGCTGGAGCAGCGGGGCCGGGACGCGGGGGACGTCCACAGCCCCCAGAACCAGTACCCCCCTGAGCTGCTGCGGCGCTTGTGAGTGCAAGGGGGACCAGGTCCCCCCTGCGTCCCCCTCTGACCCCGGCCCTGCTGCCCGCTGTCCTCGGGGAGCCCCGTCTCCTCTCTAACCCACGTCACCAATTCCCCGCCTGCCCTGGGACCCTGTTCCGGCCCCGCGTGCTGCCCCCAAATCCAACCCTCCCGGTCCAAACCTCTCCTGCTCCTTTATCTCCGGTCCCTGCCTCAGCTGCCTCCCCACTAACCCCGCTGTTCCTGTGCCCCCCGTCCCCAGCCAGCTGTACTTCAAGGCCCCCTCCACTGCCAAAGCCCGCGTGGTCCGCGACGTCAAGGCTGACTGCATCGGGAAGCTGGTGACTGTCCGCGGCATCGTCACCCGTGTCACCGAGGTCAAGCCCATGATGGTGGTGGCCACCTACAGCTGCGACCAGTGCGGGGCCGAGACCTACCAGCCCGTAAGCGCGGTGGAAGGGCTCCGGGGCGGGCACGAGGGCCCTGGTTGGCCCGAGCCCACCCCCTTGGCTCTCCCCAGATCCAGTCGCCCACCTTCATGCCACTGCTGATGTGCCCGAGCCGCGAGTGCCAGACGAACCGCTCGGGGGGGCGGCTCTACCTGCAGAGCCGTGGCTCCAAGTTCATCAAGTTCCAGGAGCTGAAAATGCAGGAGCATGTGAGTGGGGGGCCCCCCCCAGGACCTTGGGGGGCCCCCATGAGCCCCAGCCACAAGTGGAGGGTCCCATCTCTCCTGGGCCTCCTCCACATCCCTGCTTTCCTCTGGGGACAGTCTGGCTCCGTCGGGGAGGTGACAGCAGTGGCACAGTGTCGCTGTGTCACCTCCCCAGGGTCTCGCGGAGCTCGGGGGCTGCGGTGGCCTCAGGGTCTCAGACTGGGGAGCCTTAAATCTGCTCCAGTCACCCCCCCCGAGGGTTCCGCAGCGTGGGGTGGAGGGTGACAATCCACCCCCAGCCAATACAGCCCACCCCAGGGTCAGCGTTGTCACCGCTGGCGATGAGGAGGTGACACGTCCAGGTGGCTCTGTCCTCTCCAGTCTGCCCATACTGGTGCAGGGGTGGTTCGGGGACGGGGACAGAGTCTGGTGGGGTGCCCCCAGGTGCTGCGGGTCCCCAGCCCCATCTGTCCCCACAGACCGACCAGGTGCCGGTGGGGCACCTTCCCCGCTCCATCAGCGTGGCCGTGCACGGGGAGAACACACGCCTGGCTCAGCCCGGGGACCACGTCAGCGTCACCGGAGTCTTCCTGCCCCTGCTGAAGACCGGCTTCCGCCAGATCGCCCAGGCAAGCACTGCGGCAGTGGGCTGGGAGCTGCGGCGGGGGCCCACGGCTGCCCCCAACCCACCACCGCCCTCCTCTCCCGCAGGGCTTGCTCTCCGAGACCTATTTGGAGGCCCACTGCATCGTGAAGATGAACAAGAGCGAGGAGGACGAGTCAGGGGCTGGGGACCTGAGCGAGGAGGAGCTCCGGCAGATCACAGGTGAGGCTGTCAGGCACCCGGGACATGCCCAGCTGGGGGCAAGCGGGGCCTGGGTCTGCCCCACGGTGGGGCAGGTAGCCACCCCACGGCTTCCTTTGCTGCCCTCGCAGAGGAGGACTTCTACGACAAGCTGGCCTCCTCCATCGCCCCCGAGATCTACGGCCACGAGGACGTGAAGAAGGCGCTGCTGCTGCTGCTGGTGGGCGGCGTGGATCGCAACCCCCATGGCATGAAGATCCGGGGTGAGGCTGCGCGCTGCGCTGGGTTGGGGGCCTTTGCCAGGGGTGTCCCCCCACCTCCTGCAGGAAGGTTTGGGAGTCCAGGATCAGCCAAGGGTCTGGGAGGTTCGGGATCAGGGCGTTCCACTTCACGCAGGCAGGTTTGGGGGATGGGGTTGTCCTTCTGGGACCACGGAGAGAATCGGCAGCCACAGCTGAGGGATTTGGGACGGGAGCACGGCAAAGTGGCGGAGCAGATTTGCCCCACCGCAGACTCACCCCCTCCCTTCTTCCCCCAGGAAACATCAACATCTGCCTCATGGGCGACCCCGGCGTGGCTAAGTCGCAGCTCCTGTCCTACATCGACCGGCTGGCGCCCCGCAGTGAGTACTGGGCTCCTGGGGGTGGAGGGTGTCTGCGCCCCCCACCCCTCACCCCGCCGCTCCCCTCTGCCCCCAGGCCAGTACACGACAGGCCGGGGCTCCTCGGGCGTGGGGCTGACGGCGGCCGTGCTGCGGGACCCGCTGACGGGGGAGCTGGCGCTGGAGGGGGGTGCACTGGTGCTGGCCGACCGGGGCGTCTGCTGCATCGACGAGTTCGACAAGATGCTGGAGGCCGACCGCACGGCCATCCACGAGGTGATGGAGCAGCAGAGCATCTCCATCGCCAAGGCGGGCGTGCTGGCCACCCTCAACGCCCGCTGCGCCATCCTGGCCGCCGCCAACCCCGCCTACGGCCGCTACAACCCCAAGCGCAGCCTGGAGCACAACATCCAGCTGCCCGCCGCCCTCCTCTCCCGCTTTGACCTGCTCTGGCTCATCCAGGACCGCCCTGACCGCGACAATGACCTGCGGTGAGCGGGGGGAGCAGCGGGGACAGCTGAGGGGTGCCCTGGGGCGGGCGTGGGGCTGGGGGGAAGGCTGGGAGCTGTGGGGTGAGCGTTGGGTGCTGGGGGGGTGCGGGGGAGTCCATGGGGCATGTGAGGGGCTGGGCTGGAAGCCATGGGGCTGGGCTGGAGGGAGCGCGGGACCCACACGAGAGCCATGAGGCTGGGCTGGTAGCCATGGGGCAGCCCCGGACCCGCTGCCAGCCCCTCTCTGCCCCACAGCCTGGCCCAGCACATCACCTACGTGCACCAGCACAGCCGCCAGCCCCCCTGCTCCTTCCAGCAGCTCGACATGAAGCTCATGAGGTGAGAGAGGCTGCAAGGGGCTGCTGGCGCTGGCCCTGTCCCCGTGTCCCCCTGTCCCCGCTGTCCCCTCACCCTGTCCCTCCCCCAGGCGCTACATCGCCATGTGCAAGCGGAAGCAGCCAGTGGTGCCGGAGGCTTTGGCCGACTACATCACAGCCGCCTACGTGGAGATGCGGAAGGAGGCCTGGGCCAGCAAGGACACGACCTACACCTCAGCGCGCACCTTACTGGGCATCCTCCGCCTGGCCACCGCCCTGGTGAGCCCCGGCGTGGGCAGGGACGGGAGGGAGCGATGCCTGCGGCAGAGCGGGACCCACAGAGCTGGGCAGGAGCCAGAGGGGCCCCGCGGGGCAGGACCAGGCAGAAGACGAGCTAAAGCGGGCCGCACGGAGCCAGGCCAGACCCAGAGGGGTCGGCTTGGGCTGAGAGAGTGTCCCTGTCCCCCCCAACGTGTCCCCGTCCTCCGCGAGCCCCAGGGGCCCCAAAGTGCTGTTTGTGCAGGTAGTGTGTCTGCAGTGTCTACTGCCAAGGCAGCACTTCCAGAGCCCCCGGGGCATGACCAGCGCAGGGCCGGTGGCCCCTGGTGTCCCCTCCTGTCCCCCTCCTGTCCTCTGTCCCTTCCTGGGGCACGGCCAGCTCCAGACTGCCTGCAGGGCCCCCCCTCTACCCTCATCCCTTCCTGGGGCTGTCTGGCAGCACCCCACCAGGACAGGGGAAGTGCACGGAGGGGCTTCCAGCGGTCTCAGGGGGCACCCCGGTGTAGGCAGGAGCATTGGGGGCCGCCGGGTGATGTCAGAGGGTGCCGGGGGTGCGCTGGGAGGGGTCCCAGTTGGTGCTAACCCCCCCTGCGCCCGCAGGCCCGGCTGCGGCTGGTGGATGTGGTGGAGAAAGAGGATGTGAACGAGGCCATGAGGCTTATGGAGATGTCAAAGGACTCGTTGCTGGGGGACAAGGGACAGCAGAGCCGGTGAGCAGTGGACACGGGTGGCAGCCTTGGGGGAGCCCTGACCCTGTCCCCTTGTCCCTGGGGTCGCCATGGGGCGGGTAGGGAGGACGTGGCACAGCCAGGGGCACTCTGTTCCCTGCCCATGCCCCCTGGGAGGAGGTTGCAGTGCCGGGGTGCTTGGTCACGTCCCCAGTCCTGACCCCGTCCCTGCATCCCAAGGGAGGGGGGGGCAGTGCCAGGGGCATCCTGTCCTCTCCTTTCCCCATCTGACCCTGTCCCCAAGTCCCCAGGGTGGCTGGGGAGGAGGTGACAATGCCAGGGTCCCCCTTGACTTGCCTCATGTCCCTCCTCAGGGTGCAGCGTCCGTCCGATGCCATCTTCGCGGCGGTGCGGGAGCTGGCGGGGGGCCGGGACCGGGCCGTGCCCTACGCCGAGGCCCTGCAGCGCTGCCTGGCCAAGGGCTTCACCCCCGCCCAGGTCCAGGCCGCACTCCAGGAGTACGAGGAGCTCAACGTGCTGCAGGTCAACCCCGCCCGCACCTGCATCACCTTCGTCTGAGGGGGGGCGCACATGTGGGGGTGCCCTACAGCCCCCCCGCGGGGCAGGGGGCTGCGCAGGGGTGCAGCTGCGGTCACCGTCACGGCGCAGGGGGACACGGCGTGTGTCTGTGCTGGCTCCCGTGGCCCTTCACCTGCCCTGGCCCCGCTCCCCCCCTTACAGCGCCTTGTTAAGTGGGTTTTTTTTAACCAATAAAAGTCTTTTCCTACTGTTTTTGGTGACACCATCAGCCTGTTCATGCACACACCCCCACCGGAGCCATGCTCGTCCCCCTCCCTGGACCACACTTGCCCCCCCCTCCAGGACCACACGTTCCTGGGCAGAGCTCTCCCAGGACATGGAGGTCGGAGCCCCAGTTCCCATCCTGGAGCTGATTTATTGGGTGGGGGGGGGAACACAGTCCCGGTGTGGGGTCCCCCAGCCCCAGGGAGGGCTCAGGGCCTGGCTGGGGCGGGGGGGGGGGCGTCCCCAGTGTCCCCCCCTAGAAGAAGAGCCCCCGCATGCGGCGGCCGATGCCCTGCCGGTCGTAGAGGATGTTGAACTTGTTGACGAACTGGTTCATGGTGTTGCAGGTCTTGGTGATGGTGCCCAGGTAGGCCATCAGCCCCACGTCATTGCATTGCTTGGGGGGGGGGGAACATGGGGGTCACCGGGCTGCTAGGGCCCCCCCAAACCATCTGCCCCACCCTCAGCTTCATCCTGGCTCCCCCCCGACAGCTGCAGCTGCCCGGGGGCCACCAGCAGCACCGGTGGCAGAAGAGAGCTCTGCCACTGCTGTGTACCCTGACAGGGACATGGGGACCTGAGCCCCCCCCCCAGTGGCTCCCTGGGGACCCCCCCACCCCCCCCAGCCATCACTCACATCGTAGAAGTCGGTCTTGAACTTGTCGGTGCTGAGGACGGGCAGGCAGTGGCAGAGAGCGTAGGCTTCACGCAGGATCTCGTGGTTGAAGGGCACCTCGCCTGCGGGGACACCGTCAGCCTCGAGGACCCAGGGGACAGCCAGGTCTCTTGGGGACAGCCCTGGGGACCTCCTGGATCCCCTCGTGGGCACAGGGGACAGTCCTTCGCCCTTGGGGATGGTCCTCCTTCCACGGGGATGCCCCAGGGACAAACGTGCCCCAGCCCCACTCCGGGACAGAGGGGAAAGCCCAGGGACAGTGGGGACAGCCCTGCCACCCTCCCTGGGTGACGGGGACAGTCCTACCACCCTTCCTGGGTGACGGGGACAGCCCTGCCACCCTCCCTGGGGCAGTGGGGACACAGCCCCGTCCCCGACTCACCGGCCTCGGAGGCCCGCACGTACTCCAGGATCAGCTTGACGCGGCTGTGCAGCATCTTGATGGCGCTGTGCTGAGCGATGAGGTGCTCGGCCACTGCGGGGGTCAAGGCCACGTGTGCCCTGTGTCCCCCGTGTCCCCATGTCCGTCCCCCCGCCCCCTCCGGGCAGCCCAAGAGCCGTGTCCCTGTGGCTCCTCTCCCCGTGCCCCTTCCCCAGGGCCATGTCCCTGTGCTCCCCACATGTCCCCGTCCCCCCCTCTTCCCTGCGCCCCACCCCGGCCCTGGGACCCGTCCCCATCCGCGTTGTCCCCCACACCCCCTCGTCCCTGTCCCCCGCCGCCGCGTCCCCAACCTGTGGAGTTCTCCCCGCTGCCGGTGGCCGTCATCCGGGCCACATGGTCGACCCCGATGCGCTCGGCCTCCTCGGTGGCCAGGGTGTAGGTCAGCTCCGCAAAGAGCATCGTGGCCTGGGGAGGGGGGGACACATGGGGAGGGTGGGGGGGCACGACAGCCCCATGTCCGCCCCCCGACCCTCCCTGCACCCCCGGAATCCCTGTGGTCTCAAACCACCACCCCAGACCCACCCTGAGTGACACACACCCCCCCGGACCCCTCCTCACCCCCAATGCACCCCCCTAGATCCCCCCCCGGCACCCTGGAACCCCCTGAACACGCAGGAGCACCCCCCCACCCCCAAATAACCTCCCCCAGACGCCGCCCCTCCCCAACCCTCAGCCCTCCCCAGGACCCTAAACCTGCTGCCTGGACCGCGCTCCCTGCCCCGTGGGACCCCTGGGGTGCCCCCCCCATGGCCCCAGGCAACCCCCTGGACCCCCAGGAGCACCCCCAGGAGCTCCCCCACCCCCCCCAGCACTGACTTACCTCCCCGTTGATGATGTCGATGACGGACTCAAACACGCTGACGGGCAGCTGCAGGGGAGGGGGGGCGAGAGATGTGTTTTGGGGGAGGCCCAGACCCACACTGCGGTGGTCCTGGGGGCCCCCCCAAATGCCGGGACTGCTCCCCACCTCCCCCCCCACTCACGTCTGTGTGCTTCGTCATGGGGTTCAGCTTGAGAAAGAGGGGGCTCTCGATGATCTCACACACCTGCAGCACGGAGCAGTGTCTCAGGATGGGGTGCACACCCCTTCCCCCTGCTCCAGCCCCCCCACATCTGCCCCTCCCCCGACCCCCCCCCACTCGCCTGCTTGTGGACGTGGATGTCGGAAGGGTCGGGGGGGCCCCCGGTAGTGTACCAGCCCAGGAACTCCAGCTCCTTGAACACCTGCTTGACTGTGGAGGGACGGGGGGGCCCTGAGTGGGGCGTGGGGGGCCCATCACCCCACACCCCCAACCTGGGGGTGGCGGGGGGGGACACCCCACAGACCCTCCGCGGGCAGCAAACAGACACCACCTCTACCCCCGCTGGGATCGATCTCCACTCTCCCAGGACACCCCCTCAAGTGCAGCCCAGGCCCGTCCCCAGGACCCCCCCGGACCCTCTGGGACAGCCCTGACTCCCCCAGGACAGCCCAGGACCCCCCGGGGCAGCCCAGGACCCCCAGAACCCCATCAGACAGCCCAGGACCCCCCCAAGGCAGCCCTGAAGCCCCCAGGACCCCCCAGAACCCCATCAAACAGCCCAGGACCCACCCAGAGAGACCCAGAACCCCCCAGAAACCTCCAGAACAGCGCAGAGCCCCCCCTGGACCCCCCCTCACACTGCTCCTCCTTGGTGTAGTAGTACTCCTTGTCGATGAGGACGTGCCCGTCCACCGTGTGCGAGAGCAGCTCGAAGGAGTTCATCACCTCGATGTTGCGGCCCTCCTGTCGCCCAATGAGGGCCCCGATCACTGCGAGGATGGGGGGGGCACGGGGGGGGACACAGGGGACTGTCATTGGGGCTCTGGGGCCACCACCAACGGCCCCGACGCAATCCTGCGCCAGCTTCGGCCTTGGCCTTGTGCTGGGGGGGCTCCGAACCAGCCCCCAGTGGGACCAGGCCATGGGACGTGGGCAACACGTGGAGACCCCCCCCAGGGACACGGGGGCCAGGCCAGGGGCTGGGGGGGGGGGATGCACGTGGAGACCCGCCCCAGGGACACAGGGGCCAGGCCAGGGGCCTCGGGGCACGTGGAGACCCCCCCCTGGGGACACGGGTGCCAGGCCAGGGGCTGGGGGGGGGGGATGCACGTGGAGACCCCCCCCAGGGACACAGGGGCCTCGGGGCACGTGGAGACCCCCCCCTGGGGACACGGGTGCCAGGCCAGGGGCTGGGGGGGGGGGGATGTACGTGGAGACCCCCCCCCGGGGACAGGGGAGCTAGGCCCAGGGCTGGGGGGGGACTCCGGGGCCTGCAGAGGGGCTGGGGGGGCTGCTGGGGGGCTCCGGAGAGGCCTCAGGGGGGCTACGGAGGGCCCCAAGGGGCTGGGGGGGACCCTGGGGGTCATGGAAGCCACTGGGGGTCTCTGGGGGGCTGCAGGGGTGGTACGGAGGGTCCTGGAGGGCTGTGGGGGACCCCAGGGCGCTGTGGGGCTTTGGGGGGACGCAGGGGAGCCGTGGGGAGCCCCAGGGGCTCGGGGGGGGCCGCGGGGGACCCTGGGGAGTTGGGGGGGGCCACGGGGGTGGCCGTGGGGGGCTGCGGGTACCTTGTCCGGGGCGCCCCTCCTGCGAGCGCATGCGGATCCAGTGGTCGGAGATGTTGAGGATGACGAGGGGGTGCAGGGCCACCGAGACGCTGCCCGTCACCCCCCCGGCCATCACCGAGGGGGCGGCTGCGGGGGCACCATCAGCGCCATCGTAGGGGGCGGGGCTGCCAGCCGGGGGCGGGGCTGGCAGATGGGGCGGGGCTGGCAGATGGGGGCGGGGCTGGCAGCCGGGGGGCGGGGCTGGCAGCCGGGGGTGGGGCTGGCAGACAGGGCGGGGCTGCCAGTCGGGGGGCGGGGCTGCCAGTCGGGGGGCGGGGCTGCCAGTCGGGGGGCGGGGCTGCCAGTCGGGGGGCGGGGCTGCCAGCCGGGGGGCGGGGCTGCCAGCCGGGGGGCGGGACCCAGGAGTGTGTGGGTGGGGCCAGGGTGCACGACCTGGAAAGGAGGCCAGGTGTGGAGGCGGGGCCACGGGGAATGGGGGCGGAGCAAAGGCCTGAGGTGTTGCCACAGGCCATGGGCGGTTCCCCGGGGTTTGTGGGCGGGGAAAAGGTGCGGGGGCGGGGTCAGGCGCAAGTCAGCGAGGCCCGGGATAGCGAGCGACCGGCCGGTCCGGGGCGGTCCCGGTGCGGCCCCGCAGCCCCGGGCCGGTGGCGCCGATCCCTTGTACCCACGCGGCCCCGCGGACGGTACCTGCCACGTCCACCTCCATCCCGCCGGCCCCGTTGCTCCCCGCGGCGGAGGAAGAGGCGCCGGCCGCCGCCGCCGCCATCTTGACTTGGCCTGTCCCTGCCCGGCCGCCGTACGAATGAGCTCTGCGCATGCGCGGGAGAGAACACAGGGACGGAGCCGAAGAGGGCGGCGCATGCGCACACAGCCTTGGGCCCCGGTATCTCCTCCCCGGTCCTTTCCAGTGCCTCCCAGTCCCGCCCAGTGCCCTCCTAACGGCCTCCTGGGCCCTTCCCAGTGCCTCCCAGTCCCCGCCTAAGGCCTCCCGGGCCCTTCCCAGTGCCTCCCAGTGCCTCCCAGTCCCCTCCTAAAGGCCTCCCGGGCCCTTCCCAGTGCCTCCCAGTCCCCTCCTAAAGGCCTCCCGGGCCCTTCCCAGTGCCTCCCAGTCCCGCCCAGTCCCCTCCTAACGGCCTCCCGGGCCCTTCCCAGTACCACCCAGTCCCTTCCCAGTGCCTCACGGCGGGTCCCAGGGCATGGGGGGGGGGGGGGCAGCTTCCCACTGCAACTCTAGAAATGGTGGATTTTTTTTTCCTCCATTTATTCCACCGCCCAAATGACTCCAGAAAGTCCCATTTTTAGCAAACCGCAGCCTTTATTCCCCAGCCGGACCCCTCAGCCCCCCACGGGGGGGGCACTCCCCGGGGAGGGGGGTCCCGGCTCACCCCGAGGGTTCCGCCCGTGCCAGGAGCTGCAGAGGGACCAGGAAGAGGTTGAGGGGGCAGAGGCCGACCCCCCTCCAGCCAGATGGGGGGGGTACTGGGGGCCGGGGGGGTGGTGGGGAGGTCTGGGGGGTCCGTCTCCGGGGGGCGGGGGGCCGTCAGGGCGCTGTAGGACCCCCGGAGGTGGCTGTGGAGGGCGGTGCGGTCGAGGGCGCCCAGCTCCTGGGGGAGGGAGCCCAGCAGCGCCAGCACCACCGCCGACTCTGGGGGGGGAACACACGGCGTCAGGGACCCCCCCCACCCGCCCCACGCCCTCCCGGAGGGGTCCCAGCCCCACGGGGGGGGGGGGGGGGGTCCCAACGACATTGTCCCCAGCTGGGGCTGCCCCCGGTTTGGGACCGACACCCCCCAGTGTGGGACAACCCCCCCAGCAAAGGACAGACGACCGCCCCCGACCCTCCCTGCTCTCCCCCCACCTTCTCCCCAAATCCCCCTCCCCAGACGACCCCACAACACAGAAACTGGGAGGGGGGTCCCCAAATCCCCCCCCGACACCTCCCCAGCATCAGGGACCTCCACTCACCGCCGGGGGGGAGCATGGGGCCCTTCCCGCCCCGGCAGAGCAGCGCCAGGTACTCGTAGACCCTCTGGAAGTCGACAGCGAAGCCCCCGGGGGCGGGGGGCTGTGGGGCCGGGGGGTCCCCCGGTGCTGACCCTCCCTGATCCGGCGGAGCCACAGTGCCAGTGGGATGCGGGGGGAGGGAGTGGAGAAGGCTCAGTGGCTCCGTGCCCGCAACGGTAAGGATCTGGAGGGGACAACGCGGAGATGGGGGGAGTGACGCGCCCTGAGAGGTGCCCAGAGAGGGGGGGGACTGTCCACTCTGCCCCCCCTCCAGGAAACCCCCACAAACCCCCCACCTGGGAAAAGGCAGCTGCTGTCGCCTCCTCCAGCCCCTCCGCCAGCGTCTCGGCCAGCTCCAGCCACACCTGGAAGGCGAAGCAGGGGGTGACACCGGGGCCCCGGCCACCCCCCAGGGGCAGGGACCCCCCCACCCGCCCCGGGACCCCCGCACCTCGATGGGGGCCGGGATCTGGGCGCGGTGGCGGCGCTGCTGCTCCAGGCAGTGCCGGTACTGGGTGCGCACGGCCTCCCGCGCCGCCCGGCCCCGCAGCCGGCACAGGAACGACAGGATCTGCGGGGGGGGGTGTCAGGGTCTGCGCTCCCACTGCGGGGGGGCCCAGCCGGGGATGGGGGACGCTACCTCCAGCCCGGGGCGGGGGGGCTGCGGCCGATGGGACATGGGGGGACGCCAGCAGACCCTGGACCCCCCTGTGCGGCCACCGCTCCCCCAGGGAACCCAACGGCTGGGCACCGCCGCATCACCCCCCCGGGGCCCCCAGCGTCTGGGGCCCCCCATGTTACCCCCCACCACCAGGGACCCCCATGTCACCGCCCCCCCCGGGACCCCGTCAGCCCCCCCCGGGACCCCCACATAAGCCCCCCGCCCCGGGGGTACAGGTACCCGGGGACCCCCATATTACCCCCCCCCAGGGGTCCCAGGCGTCCGGGGTCCCCCCACTCCACCCCCGCCGCGTCCCAGGCACCGGGACCGCCCCCCCCCCCCCCGCCGCCCCCACCTCGGCCTCGCTCCGCCGGGGCAGGCGCTCCCGCAGCGGCCGCGGCTGCAGGTCGGAGAGGCCGAGGGCGGCCTGAGCCCGTAGCGCCGCGAGCAGCGCCCGCTTCTCCCGCGCCGACCAGGCCGCCCGCGGCCGCTCCGGCTCCGCCGCGGCCCCCGGGCCCGTCACGTACCGCGCCGGGGCCAAGCGGGGCCGCAGCGGCGGCTTCATGGCGGAAACGGCCGGGGCCGCCGCCGGCGCGCAGAGATGGCGTCACTCCCGGTGCGCCCGCACGGCGCCACCTGATTGCGTCAGTCGCAGCGCGACCAGAGCCGCTGAGCACGCTGGGAGTTGTAGTTCGACTCGAGCCCGCCCCCCCCCACACACCCCCACACACACAGCCGGGTTGGGGGGTGGGGGGGTCGTCTTTATTCCACGTCTCGCCGCTGTGGGGGGGGACCGGGCGGGGCCGCGCCAGGGGGCGGCCGGGGGGGTCACGGGGCGGTTTCGGGGGCCTTGTCGTCGTCCGGGGGGCAGTCGATGAAATCCGCCAGCATCGTGGCCGTCTCGTCCAGCTCCTGGGGGGGTCGGTCAGGGGGGGTCAGGGGGGGTCGGGGGTCCTGGGGGGGTCGGGGGGGCGACCGCCCTGCTCCCCCGGGACCCCGCACTGCCCCCCTCACCCCCGCCCGGGCCCCCCCGTACCTCCTCCTTCTCCACGGGGGGCAGCGGCTCCTCCTCCAGCTGCGGGGGCACCGGGGGGGGGCTGCCGGCCCCCCCCCGGGGGTTCAGGGTGGGGGGGGGGGTGGGCCGCATCCAGGGCGGGGGGGGGGCACCTCAGGGGGCTCCAGGAGGGGGGGCGGGGGCTCGGGGATGCCGGGGGGGGGCTCCCCCTCTCCCTCCCCCCCCTCCTGGGGGGCTTTGGTCCCCCCCTCCTCCTCTTCCTCCTCTTCCTCCTCCTCCTCGGCCGGGGGGGGCGGGTGGCCTTCGTCCACCTCCATCACCAGGGCGCCGGTGTCGCCGGGGGGCAGGGGGGGCTCCTCGGGCACCGGCAGGGGCTGCTCCTCCTCGGCGCCCCCTTCCTCCTCCTCCTCTTCCTCCTCCTCCTCCTCGGAGAGGCCTTCGTCCTCCTCGTACTCCTCCTCATCCTCCTCGTACTCCTCCTCACCCAGCTCTTCCTCCTCGTCGAACTCTTCCTCCTCCTCCTCCTCCTCTTCCTCCTCCTCGAAGAACTCTTCCTCCCCAAACTCCTCTTCCTCCTCCTCCTCCTCCTCCTCCTCCTCCTCCTCTTCCTCGCTGCTGTTGATGTTGATCACGGCCGGGTCGGGCTCCCCAGGGATCCCCGGCGGCTCTGGGGGGGCGACTGGGGGGACGACGGGGGGCAGCGGCGGGGGGGGCGGGCGGGGGGGGCCCTGGCTCCTCAGGGGGCTCGGGGGGCGCCGGCGGGGGTGAGGGGGGTAGCGGCGGCGGCCCCCCGCTCTTGGGGGCGGGGGGCGAGGCGGGGGCGCCCCGCTTGGGGACGATGACCACGCTGTCGTCCGAGTCGCTCTCCAGGGAGATCTCCACGTCCGAGGGCTCCTCCTTGTCGTAGTGCACGAAGACGGGGCGCCGGGGGCGCCCCCCCGCCGGGCCCCCCTCCTCCTCGCCCCCAGGGGCGGCGGGGGGCTGCCCGGGGGGGGCCTCCCCGGGGGGCTCCTCCGCCAGCGGCGGCAGCCGGGGGGGCCCCAGCGGGTTAGCTGGGGCGGCCCGGGGCGCCCCTGGGAAGGCGGGGGGCGGCAGGGGGCGGAACGGGGGGGCGGGAGGCTCCGGGGGGGCCCCCGGGACGGCGGTGGGGTGCAGGGGGGGCACCCAGGGCCGGGCCAGGGCGTTGGCCACCACCAGGGCTTCGGTGCAGACGGAGGAGACCTGGACGGGGGGGGGCGGGGGGTTACTGGGGTGCTGGGGAGAGATGGGGGACGGGGGGGCTTTGGGGGTCCCCGCTGTGGAATGGGGGCGTCCCTGGGGGGTGGAGGGGCCTGGCTCCCTGATGGGGCAGTCCCCCAGGGTGGGGCTGTGGGGTGAGGGGGTCTCTGAATGATCCGGCTGTAGGACAGGGGCTTTTAGGGGTGCCGGGGGGGGCGGCTGTGAAATGGGGGGACCCAGGGGAGGTAAGAGGGTCCCGGCTCTGGGACAGGGGGTCCTCAGGGCGGGTCGCGACCCATGTGGGTCTCAGCTAAGGGCTGGGGGGTGTCTGGGGTCCCGGCTGTGAAATGGGGGGGGCCGGAGTGGCTCCAGGGGAGACCCCGGAGGGATGAAGGGGGGAGGCAGGAGGAGTAAGGGGTCCCTGGGGGACGGAGACCGCCTGGGGGTCCCGGGGGGGGGCTGGGGAGGATCGGGGGCCCCTGGGGGGGGTCCCAGCTCTGGGATGGGGGTCCTGGGGAGGATCGGGGGCCGCTGGGGGGGTCCCAGCTCTGGGTTGGGGGGTCCTGGGGAGGATCGGGGGCCGCTGGGCGGGTCCCAGCTCTGGGATGGGGGTCCTGGGGAGGATCGGGGGCCCCTGGGGGTCCCAGCTCTGGGATGGGGGGGCCTGGGGGCCCCCGCCCGTCTCACCTGGAGGGCCGGGTCGCGCTGGCCCTGGCCGAAGGCGCGCAGGGCGCAGTGCAGCGGGGGGGGCCCGGCGGGGGCGGGGGCCAGCACCAGGGCCAGCAGCAGCTGGTAGAGGGCGGCCCGGCACGGGGGGCTGGCGTAGGGGGTGCCGGGGGGGGCCGGCGGCAGCAGCGGGGGGCCCGGGGGGGGCCTCGGTCTGCGGCAGCCGCAGCAGCAGCGGCACCACCAGCTCCTGCAGCCGCTGGCAAGGGGATGGGGCGGGGGGGTCAGGGGAGGGGGCACAGCCCCCCCCTCCCCGGGGACCTGCAGCACGAGTCCGCAACCCCCCCACCATCACCCCGACCCTACAGAGACCCCCATCACCTGCCCCCCACTTGCCCCAGCCCCACAGACACCCCCTACCTGCCCCCCCAAACCCATTACCAGCCCCACTCCCACTGAGACCCCCGCCTTCTCCCAGCAGTTGTCCCCACCCATCCTCGAGGCCCCCCCAAGAACCACCCCAGCCCCACACCTGCCCCCCAAACCCCCAGTACACCCCCCCAGCCCCGCGGAGCGCCCCCCCCCCCTCGCTCCCTTACCCGGTGCGTCTCCTCCTTGATCAGTGGCCCCCCCGTCAGGATGGCGCGACGCAGCGCTGGGGGGACATGGGGGTCAGTGATGGGGCGTTTGGGGGGGCTCCCCCAGCACCGATTGGGGTCTTGGGGAGCCACAACGGGCGATCGGGGGGGGTCCCCTTTCCCCTGACCCCCCACCAGCAATCGGGGGTCACAACAGGGCGAGCGAGGCCCCACTTCAGCCCCGAGGGAGGGGTGCAGCCCCCCGGGGGGGTCCCAACCCGCCCCGTACCTCGCAGGGCGGCCCGGCACACATCGCTGTTGGCCGCCGGCTCCAGCTTGCGGTGCAGGGCGGGGGCATCCCCCCCGTCCCCCAGCTTGGGCCGTTTCGGGGCGCTGGGTTTGGGGTCTGCCTTCAGCTGTGGGGAGGAGAGAGGTAAGAGGGGGTACCAGGGGTCTCGGGGGGGGTCCAGGGTCCGGGGGGGCTCACCTTGATGCCCTCGGCCGGGGGGGTGATGTCGCTGAGGAGGTGGGCCAGCAGCACCTCGCCGGGGGCCCCGGGGCCCTGCAGCACCCCCGAGGCGGCGCCCGCCACCTCCACCCACAGCTCCAGCACCTGGTACAGGCGGGTGCGCACCGCACTGGGGGCGCAGGGCGTCAGGGAGGGGGTGTGGGGACCCCCACGCCTCCCCGTGTCTCCCCCCAGCTTCCCCGGGGACCCCAAGAACTTCCCCACGTGCCCCTGGCTGCCTGGGACGGGCATGGGGACCCCCAAACCTCCCCCTGCACCCCGGCTGCCCCGGGGACCCCCAAACCTCCCTGCGTCCTCCCGGCTGCCCTGGGGACCCCCAAACCTCCCCCTGCACCCCGGCTGCCCCGGGGACCCCCAAACCTCCCTGCATCCTCCCGGCTGCCCTGGGGACCCCCAAACCTCCCTGCATCCTCCCAGCTGCCCTGGGAACCCCCAAACCTCCCCCTGCACGCCGGCTGCCCCGGGGACCCCCAAACCTCCCTGCATCCTCCTGGCTGCCCTGGGGACCCCCAAACCTCCCTGCATCCTCCTGGCTGCCCTGGGGACCCCCAAACCTCCCTGCGTCCTCCCAGCTGCCCTGGGAACCCCCAAACCTCCCTGCATCCTCCTGGCTGCCCCAGGGACCCCCAAACCTCCCTGCGTCCTCCCGGCTGCCCCAGGACAGACAGGGGGACCCCCAAACCTCCCCCTGCACCCCGGCTGCCCTGGGACATCAAGGAAAGACGCAGCCCCCCCCCGAGCCCCCTGGGATCAGCAGGGACCCAGGGGGGTGACCCCGCGCCCCAGGCCCAGCCCTGCTGTGGGGGAGCCCCCCACCCACGTGCCCCCCCGTACCTGAAGGGCTTCTCCTGCCCCGGCAGCGCGGCCTCGCGGGCGCCGCTCCAGGCACTCAGCACCTGGGGGAAGAGGCGGCCCAGGACGCTGCCCCAGCGCACCAGGCGCGCCCCACACCTGTGGGGCTGTGTCAGGCCTGTGGCACAGCCCCCCGCAGCCCCCGGCTCCCCCCAGCGCAGCCCTGGCCTCTCCGCTTCCCTCCCAGCACATCTCCACTGTCCCCAGTGTCCCCTGAACACCCCCAGTTCCCTCCCAGTTCACCCCGGTTCCCTCCTAAGAGCTCCGGTGTCCCCACTCCCCCCCAGCACAGCCCCAGTGGCTCCAGTACCCCCAAAACCCCCAATTCCCCACAGCGCACCCCAGTTCCCCTCTAGCACAACCCCAGTGTCCCCAGGCACCCCCAAACCCCCCCGGCCCGCCCAGACTCACGCCAGGATGAGGGAGGAGAGCACGTCCAACATGTCCAGGTGGACTGAGGGCAGCAGCAGCATCTTCAGGGGACCGTCCCCAAACCAGTTCTGGGGGGACAGGGCAGGGTCAGGGTCTGGGGCGTCCCCTCTGCACCCCCAAATGCTGCCCCCTCAGCACCAAGGAGGCAGCCAGGGGCTCAGCTGCGCCGGGGGGGCTCGGGGACCGTCCCCCGCCGCACTCACTATGTTCTTGCTGGTGATGTTCAGGCCACGGCAAACCAGGTCCAAAATGTCCTGGACAGGGACGGTGACGGGGGCCACGAAGTCCTTGCTGCCAAAGAACTGGGGGGGTCAGGGGGGGCTGGGGGTCCAGGGGACACGGCTGGGGGGGCCAGGAAGGTGGGGGGGTGCTGGGAGAGTTGGGGGGGAGCTGGTACCTAAGCAGGAGCTGGAGCACGCGGGCCAGCCCCGAGAAGCGGTTGTGCAGGGTGAGGACGAAGCCGGTGTCCCCGTCCTGGGGGGCCGGCAGCAGCATCTCCACCCCCGGCCCCTCGTAGGGCAGCGGGTCTGGGGGGGCAGCGTTAGCACTGAGGCCCCCCCCAGGAGCCTCCCCAGGATCTGCTGGCTTCCAGAGACCCCCAAAACATCCCTCAGACTCCCTCCAACCCCACCAGCATTCCCCAATCATCTGTCAGAGTCTCTATCCCTACAACACCCCCCAAACACCCCTCAGGGTCTCTCCGTCCCTCCCGAGCCCCCCCAAACCACCCCTGAGGGTCTCTCCATGCCCCCAGTGTCCCCCAAAACACCTCTCAGGGTCCTCACAGCCCCTCAGTGGCCCCCAAACCACCTCTCAGGATCTCTCCATCCCATCGATACCCGCAACACTATCTCTTAAATCTTCCTGTGGCTGCAGAACCACGCAAAACCACCCCAGAGACTCTCTCCATCACTCCAAAGCACCCCAAAACCACCTCTCAGAATCTGTTCCTCCTCTCAGTACTCCCAAAACCACCCCTGAGGATCTCTGCATGCCCCAGAGCCCCCCAAAGCCACTCCTTAGGGTCTCTCCATGCCCCCAGAGCCCCCCAAACCCCTCCGAGGGTCCCTCCGTGCCCCGGCCCCCCACCCACCGGTCTCGCTGCCCTCGAAGAGCGCCCCGAGCAGCCCGTGCAGGGTGGCCAGCAGCCCCTGCACCTCCTGGTTCCAGCACTCCGTGTGCCGCAGCCCCTGCGAGAAGCCCCGGCCCAGGGCCGGCAGCAGCGCGTAGCACTCGCAGGCCAGCTGGGGGGGGGGGGGGCACGCGTCAGGACCCCCATCACCCTCCCCCCCACGCTGCCATCAGCCCACATGTGCCCCCCGGGCTGCCCCAGACCCCCCCCCAGATGCCCTGACCCCCCAGGCCCACCCCAGGACTCTTCTGGCCTCCCTAGCCCCCCCCCATCCTCCTCAAGACCCTCTTGGGGTGCCCATGCTTTCCCTAGGACCCCCCAAGCACTGCCCTAGCCCACCCCAGGGGTCCCAACTGTCCCCCACGGCCCCCTGAGACTGGCCACAGCCCCCAGGATGTACCCTGGACCCCCCCCAGCCTCCCAAAACAGCCCCACACCTTCAACCTGCAGTGAGCCCCCTCCCCAAAAAAGCTTCACGGTTGCCCCCCAGCTGCCCCGTCTACCTGCTGCAGCTGCGGAGACTCGGAGTCGATGCGGGAGAGGAAATACGCCGCCAGCTTTCCCTGCGGGAGACGAGAGGTGACGGCGGGGGGACACACAGCACAAGCCCCCCCGCCACAGCTTCCTGGGGCAGGGCAAGGCACAGCCGCCCCCCCAAATCGCCGGCAGGGACGCTCACCCGCATGGAGCCGCAGGCCCGGGGGTAGAAGGTCATGCAGGACTTGATGCCCTCCAGCGTGGAGACCTCACACTGCGGCGGGGGTAAGTGGGGCAGGCACAGACCCCGAGCCTCCCCCGAGCCCCCCCCCGAGTCCCCCCAAATCCCCCATGTGCCCCCAAGCCCTCCTCAGCCACCCATGCGTCCCCCAAAACCTCCTGCGTGCCCCCCAGCCCACCATGTCACTTCCTCACCCCCATCGGCCACCCAAGCCCCCCCAAAAGGCATCCCCCTGCCCCTCTGTACCCCCTGCCTGTACCCCCAGCCCCCTGTGAGCCCCCCAGCCCCTTGTGACACCCCTGAGCCCCCTATGTGACCCCCAAAACCACCATGTGACCCCCAAAACCACCATGTACTCTCCCAGCCCCCCCCAGCCCCCCGTGACACTTTCCAGCCCCCAATCAGCCCCCCTGTGACCCCCCCAGCCCCCCTGTGACCCCCCCCAGCACCCCCATGTTGCCCCCCAAGACCTCCCCAGCCCCTCTGTCACACTTCCCAGCCCACCTAGACCACCTGTGACCCCTCCAGCCCCTCTGTGACCCTCCCCAGCCCCCTTGGACACCCCCCCAGCCCTTGTGCAACCATCCGCAGCCACCGTGCGTGTTCCCCCAACCCCTGCCTGTCCCCCCGGCCCCCCCCGCCCCCCCCCGGCCCCACCTCAGGCTTGAGGGCCAGCAGGGAGGTGAGCAGCCCGGGGATGTGGTTGGTGCCGATGTCCCGCGCCAGCTCGGGCAGTTGGGAGGAGAAGAGCAGCAGGTCGTGGAGCACGGCCACCCCCAGTGCCATGGTGGGCGCCGGGTCCTGCGACTGCAGGGGGGGACCAGGGGTCAGCGCGGCCCCTCCTCGGCACGTCCCCCACACCCTCCCAGCGCACCCGGTCACCCGCTGCCCCCCGCCCTGTCCCAGCCCAGGCAGTGCTGGCCTCCAGCCCCCCGGGGATGGCCTGGGGGTCCCCCAGCCCCCTAGGACCCCTCCGTGGGTTCCCCCAGCCCCCCAGGACCCCCCCACGGGTTCTCTCAGCCCCCCAGGACCCCCCCACGGGTTCCCCCAGCCCCCCAGGACCCCCCCATGGGTTCCCTCAGCCCCCCAGGGACCCTCCCAGGCCCCTAGGACCCCCCCATGGGTTCCCCCAGCCCCCCAGGACCCCCCCACGGGTTCCCTCAGCCCCCCAGGACCCCCCCATGGGTTCCCCCAGCCCCGCAGGGACCCTCCCAGGCCCCTAGGACCCCCCCATGGGTTCCCCCAGCCCCCCAGGACCCCCCCACGGGTTCCCTCAGCCCCCCAGGACCCCCCCACGGGTTCCCCCAGCCCCGCAGGGACCCTCCCAGGCCCCTAGGACCCCCCCATGGGTTCCCCCAGCCCCCCAGGACCCCCCCACGGGTTCCCCCAGCCCCCCAGGACCCCATCATGGGTTCCCTCAGCCCCCCAGGGACCCTCCCAGGCCCCTAGGACCCCCCCATGGGTTCCCCCAGCCCCCCAGGACCCCCCCACGGGTTCCCTCAGCCCCCCAGGACCCCCCCATGGGTTCCCTCAGCCCCCCAGGGACCCTCCCAGGCCCCTAGGACCCCCCCATGGGTTCCCCCAGCCCCCCAGGACCCCCCCACGGGTTCCCCCAGCCCCCCAGGACCCCCCCATGGGTTCCCTCAGCCCCCCAGGGACCCTCCCAGGCCCCTAGGACCCCCCCATGGGTTCCCCCAGCCCCCCAGGACCCCCCCACGGGTTCCCTCAGCCCCCCAGGACCCCCCCATGGGTTCCCCCAGCCCCGCAGGGACCCTCCCAGGCCCCTAGGACCCCCCCACAGGTTCCCCCAGCCCCGCAGGGACCCTCCCAGGCCCCTAGGACCCCCCCATGGGTTCCCCGAGCTCCCCAGGCCCCCCCCAGGGACCTCCACAGCCCCCCAGGGACCCTCCCAGCCCCCTAGGACCCCCCCATGGGTTCCCCCAGCCCCCCAGGACCCCCCCAACGGGTTCCCCCAGCCCCGCAGGGACCCTCCCAGGCCCCTAGGACCCCCCCATGGGTTCCCCGAGCTCCCCAGGCCCCCCCCAGGGACCTCCACAGCCCCCCAGGGACCCTCCCAGCCCCCTAGGACCCCCCCATGGGTTCCCCCAGCCCCCCAAGGACCCTCCCAGGCCCCTAGGACCCCTCCGTGGGTTCCCCCAGCCCCCCAGGCCCCCCCCACGGGTTCCGCCAGCCCCCCAGGGAGCCCCCCATGGGTTCCCCCAGCCCCCCAGGGACCTCCACAGCCCCCCAGGACACCCCCGGCCCCCCCACCTGGAGGAGGTGCTGCAGGCCGCGCAGCCAGCCCAGGCAGTGCTGCTGGAAGGGCTCAGTCGGGCTCTCGCTCACCAGCAGCGACAGCAGGCACAGCCCCTCGAACCTGCAACGCCATTGGCTGCTGCACGCAGGGCCCACCCCCAGGGCCCCTGCCGGCCAATCGCATGCCCCCACCCTCCCCACGCCTGTGGGGGATCCCACTTCTGATTGGCTGCTGTGCCCCTGACTCCCACCTGCTCCTCACATCGGGGGAGCCAATGGGAGAGACTACAGTAAGGGTGTGGTGCAAAAAGCGATGCCTGATTGGCTGCCTGCCTCCATGGCTCCACCCAACCAGGCGGGAACTCCCTGTTGATTGGCTGCTGTGCCACTTAGCGCTCCCTACCACGTACCAGAGAACCAATAGAAACCAACAGGTAAAACATGTGGTACATGGAGGACCTGCCCCCCTCTAATTGGCTGTCCCGCTCAGCCAATCGGACACAGCGCCACAAGGGTGTGGCATTAGGATAGCTTTTAATTGGTTGCTTGTTCACTGACTCCCACCCACCCATAACAAAACAACCAATGAGAAAGTGGACTGTGTGAGCACAGCACATGCAACTCATCCTTCTTCTGACTGGCTGCCTACCCATGGAGCCCCGCCCCCAAAGGACAACACCTCTGCTGGTTGGTTTATCACACCCCCGTGAAAACAGCCAACCAATGGCAACACAGCTGCAATTTGGAAGGATGTTCTCATTGGCCAATGAGCTAGCCACGCCCCCTGTATAAGCTGACACAGCTTTCTCATTGGCTCATGCCTCACGTTTTACCCCACCCCCCAGCACCGTAGCCAATGAGAAAGAAGGCAGCAAAGGAGCCACACATCCTGATTGGCCGAAGCAGCCGTCACTCACCGGGTCTTCATGGAGCCGAGGCGGGCGCTGGTGACACCGACGAGGCCACCGATGGCCTGAGCGCTCTGCGGTCACAGGGTCAGGGGTCAGAAGGGGGTCAGGGTTCATGGGGGTCCCAGGGGTCATGCGGGGGGTGTCACAAGGGATGGGGGAGCAGGGGGGTCAGGGGTCACGTGAGAGGGCCAGGGTCGCCGGGGGTCACGTGGGGCCTAACGGGAGGGAGGGAAAGGTCCCGGCGCGGGGGGGGGGGGGGGGGGGATCCCAGGAGCGGGGCCGGGAGATGAGGGAGGGGCTCCCGGTGCTGGGGGCGGGGTCCTAGGGCCCGAGGGGTCCTGTTCCCGGTGCCGGGGGAGGGTCCCGCTCCCGGGGGGGGCGTCCCGATGCCACTGGAGGGGGTTCCCGGGCGGAGGGGGGAGGGGGGAGAGGATTCCCACTGCCCGGGGGGGGGTGTGGTGTGTCCCGTTCCCGGCCCCGCTGCCCCCCCCCCGCACCTGCGTGCCCGCGCTGTCCCGCAGCCCCCGCACGAGCCCCGGGAGCGCGCGCCGGGAGGGCGGGAGCGCGCTCAGCGCCTCCAGCAGCGGCGCGGCGGGGGCCCGCGCCGCCGCCACCGCCGCCATCGCCGCCACACGCGTCACCGCCGCGCGCCGTGGGCGCCGCCTGATGACGTCACGCCGCGCACGGGGAGGCGGGGCCTCGAGAAGGGGCGGGGCCAGGCGGGCGGGGCGGGGCCTGGAGACTGCCCGCGGTTGCGCGGGGCGGGGGGGGGGGGGGGGGGGCCTTGAAACTGCCGCAGCGCCCCAGAAACCGCCCGGGGGGCGGCCTGGACACCGCCGCGGCGCGGGCGCCCCGGAAGGGGTCACTTCCCCTTCCACCCCTCCACCCCCGCCGTGACGTCGCCCCCCCGCCTCCCCGTCTCGCCCCCGGATTGGCTGAGCCGCCCCCCCACGTGACCCGGGGCCTGACCATGGCCCTGCTGCGGCCCGCCGTGCCCCCCAGCCGGGCCCGGGCACCCGCCACCCCCGCCTAGGCCCGGGACCCCCCGGGACCCCCGGACCCCCCCGGGACCCCCGGCCCCAGCATGGGGGAGAAGGCGGGCACCAGGTGAGGGCGAGCGGAGACGCCGCGCGTGGGGTGCGGGCGGCTGACAGCTTCCCCGGGGCTGCACGGGGCGCGTGTGTGCCCCCCCCCGGGCACGGCACCGGGGCGGGGGCTGCGGGGATGGGGACCCCCCACCCTCTGCGGAGCCGGGGGGGGCAGGCTGGGGGGGCGCCCCGACGCCTGGGTCCCCTGAGCAGCGCCCCAACCCCCGGCCGGGGGGGCTGGGCAGGGGAAGTGGCGGGGGGGCAGGAGGAAGAGGGAGGGGGAGGAAGCGCCGACCGCGGGGGGGGCCCTCTGCACCCCGAATTGGAGGGGGCAGCTGTGCGGCCCCTCCCAGCTCCACAGCTAATGGGGATCCCTGCCCCCAGCTGTGGGGGTGACCCCCCCCCCAGCCCCCCCGCTGCTGGTGACCCCGGGCGTGGGGGGGGTGCTCCACCCCCCCCAGAGGAGGGGGGGGCCCTTGGTGCCCGCAGCCACCCCACCACCCCCCCCCGCTTCCTGCTGGGCAGAAAACAGGAACCGCCGTGGCCGGCCCCTCCCTGTGCCCCCCCCAGTCTAGTTGGGGGGGCTCAGGTCCCTTCCCCCCAGGCGTGAGGGATCTGGGGGTTCCAGGCACATTTGGGGGGGGGGCTGTCATGGGGCAGGTTCAGCACTTGGGAGGGGGGACACGTTTTGGGGTGTTGAGGACTTCTGGGGAGCTGTGGGGGAGGCTGTGCGGTGGGTTTGGGCAGTGCCCTCCAAAGCGGGGGGGGGCAGGGACAACTGCATGGCTTTGGGGGCTGCCCCCGAAACCCCTCCCTCCCCCCCAAAATGCCCAACCCAAACCCACCCCATTTTGACCCATTTCTTTGCCCCACAGAGTGTTCAAGAAATCCAGCCCCAACTGCAAGGTGAGGCCCTGGGGGGGAGGGTTACCCCCTGCCCCCCTCCCGGGGGGGGCGTGGGGACCCCCAGCCTCCCAGTTACCCATGACACAAGCTGTGCCCGTCCTCAGCCCCCTGTGGGGATGGGGGTTGTTAGCATGCCCCTACTGGCAATTTGCCGCCTGCCCCTGTATCGGGGGGCTGCTGACCCCTTCCTTGGGGGGATCCCCATGGCCTGACACCCCCCCATACCTGTCCCCCCCCCCAGCTCACGGTCTACTTGGGCAAGAGGGACTTTGTGGATCACCTGGACCGGGTGGACCCTGTGGGTGAGTGGGGTTTGGGGGGGGCACTGCTGGGGGTTTTGGGGGACCCAGGGGGGCTGGGGAGGGCTGCCATGGGGTTTGGGGGGACCTGGGGGGCATTTGAGGGGGTCTGGGGCTGCAGAGGGGTTGCTGGGGGGTCTGGGTTGCTCTGGGGCTGCCGTGGGGCTGAGGGGGGCCCTTGCCTCCCCCTGACACCCCTCCCCTTGCAGATGGGGTGGTGCTGGTGGACCCCGACTACCTGAAGGACCGGAAAGGTGAGGGCCGGGGGGGGCCATCACGGGGGGCTCCCACCCCCCCCAGGGGACACCCGGGTCCCCCCCGCCGCACGCCTGGGTCCCACGGCCGCCCCCCCCGCCCCCGCAGTGTTCGTGACGCTGACCTGCGCCTTCCGCTACGGCCGGGAGGACCTGGACGTCCTGGGCCTCTCCTTCCGCAAGGACCTCTTCGCTGCCACCCGCCAGGCCGTGCCCCCCCTGCCCGAGGAGCGCCGGCCCCCCACCCGCCTGCAGCAGCGCCTGCTCCGCAAGCTGGGCCCCGCCGCGCACCCCTTCGCCTTCACGGTGAGAGTCCTGCCCCACAGCTGCCCCACGGCTGCCCCAGGGACTTTGCTTCCCATGAGGTGCCTCATCCCGTAGCCGGTTAGGGGTCCCCTGCCCTATAGCTGGCTGGGGGGCCCTGCTGCTGATGGGGTGCCACATCCTATGGCCAGTTTGGGGTTTCCTGCCCCATAGCTGGCTGGGGGGCCCTGCTGCTCCTGGGGTGCCACATCCTATGGCCAGTTTGGGGTCCCCTGCCCCATAGGTGGCTGGGGGGCCCTGCTGCTCCTGGGGTGCCACATGCTATGGCCAGTTTGGGGTCCCCTGCCCCATAGCCACCCACACAGTCCCCCCAATCCCCAGGGTGCTGAGCCAGCCCCTCTCAGTGCTCCTGCCCCGCCCCACCTCCCTCGTTACCCCCTACCTCCTCTTGCCCCCCAGATCCCCCAGAACCTGCCCTGCTCCGTGACGCTGCAGCCCGGCCCCGAGGACACTGGCAAGGTGGGGCTGGGGCAGTTATGGGGGGGCAAAGGGTTCATCGGGGCAATAGGGGAGGGGGCTTGGGGGGCTGTTGGGACTGGGAGGGCTTGGGGGGCAAGGGGGGGGTTATTGGGGTGCTGTGAGGGCTGGGGGTTATTTGGGGAGACGGGGACTTTGAAAGGACTGTTGGGGTGGGGGACGGATTAAGGCAGGGCTGAAGGGAAGGGGGCCGGGGGCGTTACGGGGGTCCCACCCTGTGTTCCCCCCCAGGCCTGTGGCGTCGACTTTGAGATCCGTGCGTTCTGCGCTAAATCCCTGGAGGAAAAGATCCACAAGAGGTAGGCGGGACCCAGGCGTCCGGCTGCCCCCCACCCCCACGGGATCCCTCTGTGGGGGCACCCCGGCGTCCGGACGCCCTGTCCGCGGGGACCCACGCATCTGGCCCCCCCTTCCCCCCCCAGGAACTCAGTGCGGCTGGTGATCCGGAAGGTGCAGTATGCGCCCGAGCAGCCTGGCCCCCAGCCCAGCGCCGAGACCACCCGCCACTTCCTCATGTCCGAGCGCTCCCTGCACCTGGAGGCCTCGCTGGACAAGGAGGTGGGGGGTCGGGGGTCCTAGGTGTGGGGCAGGGGCTGGGGGGGGGCTTCCCAGGTGTGGGGCGGGGGCTTGGTGGGTCTAGGAGTGGGGCGGGCAGGTGTGAGACTGGTGGGGGGTCTGTGGAGGGAGCTTGGGGGGTCCCAGAAGTGGGACGGGGGGCTCTGGGCAGGAGTTCGGGGGGCCGTGGGGCAGGCCGTGGGGCTGCCGTGGGCTGCAGCGCTGAGCCAGTGCCCCCCAGCTCTACTACCACGGGGAGCCCCTGAACGTCAACGTCCACGTCACCAACAACTCCAGCAAGAGCATCAAGAGGGTCAAGATCTCTGGTATGGGGCTGGGGGGGCCGGGGCAGGGATGTGGGGGGCCGGGGGGGGAGCGTGGGGGGGGGCTTGGGGAGGTATTGGGGACGGGAGGGACAAGACGTGGGGAGGTATTTGGGACGAGGGGGACACGACGTGGGGAGATGTGGGGAGGTATTTGGGACGAGGGGGGACACGACGTGGGGAGATGTGGGGAGGTATTGGGGACGGGGGGGACACGGGGGTGGCACAGAGAGCGCAGTGGGGTGGGGGGGTCCGGGGAGCCGGGGCTGACGCGGCGCTGTCCCCCAGTGCGGCAGTTCGCCGACATCTGCCTCTTCAGCACCGCCCAGTACAAGTGTCCCGTGGCCCAGATAGAGCAGGAGTGAGTGACCCCTGACCCCCCCTCGTGACCCCCTGACCCCCCCCCCGGGAGCCCCCCAACCCCCCGGCGAACCCTGCAACCCCTGGGGACTCCCCAGCTCCTGACCCCTTGCCCTGGTGGTGACCCCTGACCCTGCCTGACCCCACAGTTCACCTAGGGTGACCCCCTGCCTGACCACTTGGCCTCGGGACGACCTTTGACTCTTCGTCCTTGGAGCGACCCCCTGCCCTGGCGTGACTCTTGACCCCCTGTCCTTGGAGTGACCCCCATGCCCCAGGGGTGACCCCATGCCCCAGGGGTGACCCCCTGTCCCTGGAGTGACCCCATGCCCCAGGGGTGACCCCCTGTCCCTGGAGTGACCCCATGCCCCAGGGGTGACCCCCTGCCTTGGGGCGAGCCCTGACCCCTGTCCCTCAGCCGACCCCGCGTCCATTCGCCCCTTGTCGGGGTCGCACCGAGGACCCTTTGCCCCCGGGGGTGCCCCCGGGGGTGCCCCCCCGTGCCCTGGGGTGACCCCTGACCCCGTGCCGCCCCCCCAGGGACCAGGTGCCCCCCAGCTCCACCTTCTGCAAGGTCTACACCCTCACCCCCCTGCTCAGCAACAACCGGGAGCGGCGGGGGGCTGGCGCTGGACGGCAAGCTGAAGCACGAGGACACCAACCTGGCCTCCAGCACCATGTGAGGGGGGGGCGCGGCGGGGGGGGGGCACGGGGGGGGGGGTGACCCACTCCCGGCTCCTGCACTGCCTGGGGAGGGACCTGGGGTCATCGCCACCCCGCCCCGCTGTGGGGCAGAGGGGTAAGGGGGAGTCTGGGGGGGTGTAAGGGGGTCGGGGGGTCCCCCGGGGGGGGGTCCCCCGGGGGGGGGTGTGGGGGGGGTCGGGGTGTGTGTGCGTCCCCCCCCCCCCGTTAACCCTCTCCCACAGCGTCAAGGAGGGGGCGAACAAGGAGGTTCTGGGCATCCTGGTGTCCTACCGCGTCAAGGTGAAGCTGGTGGTGGCCCGCGGCGGGTACGTGCCCCCCCCCCCCGTGACCCCCCCGGACCCCCCGTGCCCCCCCTCCACACCGCTGACCCCCTCCTCCCTGCAGGGACGTCTCGGTGGAGCTCCCCTTCGTCCTCATGCACCCGAAGCCGCCCGAGCCCTGCCCCCCCTCCGCGGCCGCAGTCAGGTAAGGGTTGGGGGGGGGGGGGCACGGGGGGGGTTGGGGGGTCCTGGGACCCCCCCGGCATCACCCCACCACCATGTGCCCCCCCCAGCCCTCCCCGAGACGGACGCCCCCATCGACACCAACCTCATCGAGTTTGAGACCAAGTGAGTGTCGGGGCCGGGAATAACTTGGGGGGGTGCGTTGTAGAAACTGAGATGTGCCCCCCCCGCACAGAGACAACCCCCCCCCCGTGCAGAGACAACTCCCCCAGAGGGGGGATTGGGGGTCCCTGAGAGCAGAGGGGGGGTGTGGGGGTGATGGGGGGGGTCCCTGGTTACAGGTACGGGGTGGGGTATGCCCTGGGGGGGCCCCCCCGCTCTGTGGGGGGGGGGGGTCCGGGGAGAGGGGGGGTAATTCAGAGTGTCCCCCCCCCTCCAGCTACGGGCCGGACGACGACATCGTCTTCGAGGACTTCGCCCGCCTGCGCCTGAAGGGGCTGAAGGACGAGAAGGACGAGGAGGACCAGTTCTGCTAGGGACCCCCCCCCACACCCCCCCGGGACCCCCCCCCACCCCCCCCCGGGACCCCTCCCCACCCCCCCCTGGGACCCCCCCCGGGACCCCTCCCACCCCCCAGCACCCCCTGCGACCCTCCCCACCCCCCCCTGGGACCCCCAAACCACCCCTGAAACCCTCCACCCCCCCGGACCCTCTTCAGACACACACACCACCCCCCCCCCCCCTCCATCTGACTGCTGTAAGGGGGGTCCCCTCCCTCCCCCCCCCCGCCCCCCAATTCAGGGGGCCCCCAGCCCCCCCCGAGCACTGGACTGTACTGGGCATTACCCCCCTCCCCCCCCCACTGTTTATATGTACATTAATTTTTAAAGACGTTTGGGGACCCCCCCGGCTCTGTCCCCCCTTCCCCCCCCCCAGCAGCATCTGATGGGGGTTGGGGGGGGTCGTTGGGGTAAATAAACCCTTTAGGTCACGCCGGGCGTGAGGGGGGTTTTTTGGGGTGAAAGGGGGTGTTTGGTGGGGGGGGGGGGGGGGGGGGGGGCACGGGAGGACCGCGGTCCGCTGAGACCGTTCTTGGAGCGGCCCTGGAGGACCGCGGCACCATAGAGCGCTCTACCAGAGTGACCCTTGGAGCCGTAGCTTCCGCGTCACGTGGGGCGCGGGGCCCCGCCGCGATTGGTCGTGCGGGGAGGGGGCGGTGCATACGCGGCGGAAGCGGAAGTGGCGGGTACGGCGGCCGGCGCGGGTCATGGCGGGCTACGGGGTGGCGAACGAGCGGCTGCGCGTGCTGGAGGAGCTGGAGCGCGAGATCGCCGCCTCCCTGCAGAGCGCCGGTGGGCGGGGCGCCGGTGGGCGGGGCGCCGGGGGCGGGGCGGGGGTCTCCGGGGGGGGGTGTCTCTCTGTGGCCGGTGCTCATGGGGTGGGTCTGGGGGCGGGGCCTCCTGGGGGCGGAGTCACTTCTGGCGTGTGGGGTGGAGCCTCTGTGTGGGCGGGGCTTAAGGGGCGGAGCTGGTGGATGGGGCAGGGTATCCGTCTCCATGGTGACAGCGGGGGCGTGGCCTCTGACCTCTCCCCTTCTCTGGGCATGCCCGGGGTGAGGGGTCGGGGGTGAGAGGTCAGATGAGGGGTCACGCTCCAGGCCTTGCCTGGAGCCCAAGGCCCCATGGTGGGGGGGGGGGGGGAAGGCGGGATGGGGTCGTGCCCCCAGGCTGGGGTCAGGGGCACGGGGTCAGAGGTGATGGGTCATGCCCCACCCGCAGGCACAGTGATCCTGGAGCTGTCGAAGGAGAAGGCCGGGGAGCGGCTGCTGGAGCGCCAGGCCGCCCAGTTCAGCGCTGCCGTCCAGAAGGTCGAGTCCGAGCTCTCCGCCCAGATCCGCTACCTCACCCAGGTCAGGGGGCGGGGGCCGGGGCCGGGGCGGGGCCGGGGGGGGGTCACGGCAGCCTCACCCCACCTCCGCCCTCCCCAGGTGGCCACGGGGCAACCGCACGAGGGCTCCAGCTACTCGGCCCGCAAGGCCTGTCAGATGGCGCTGAACCGGGTCGACTACGCCCGGCTGAAGCTGGGGGAGCTGGCGCGGGCCTGCGAGCAGATGCTGGAGCCCTGAGGGGGGGGACGCCGCGGGGACACCGCGAGGACACGGCCACGGGGACCGGGACGGGGACCAGGATGCGCCGCTCACACCGACACCAGCAGCCCGGGGACGTGGGGACGGCACCCGCGGCCGCCGCCTCCTGCCGCTCGCGTGCCAGGGGCACGCTAAGGACACGCCAAAATAAAGGGAAGCCGTGGTGGCCTTCAGGCCCGGGTGAGCCTGCGTGTGTCCCCCGACACGCGTGTGTCCCCCGACACGCGTGTGTGCCCCAGGCTACCGCCCCTCTACCCTGCCCCCCTGCAAAACAGGTCCGGCCCCACCCCACGGACACAGATTTGGGGTCAAAAGTAGCTGTTTAATCACGGCGGGGGGCGGGGGGCCCAGACGCTGTGGGGATGGCAGCGGGACCCGGTTCAGAGCGGTTCACAGGGGCCGTACCCCGGCCCCACACCTGTGGGGTGGGAGAGGGGCGTCAGGGCCTCGTGTAGGGGTGGGGGGCCAGGCCCCCAGCCTCTCCCTGCCCCCCAGCAGCCCCCCCGGCACGCCAGAAACCGCCCCCAGGCCCAGGCTGGCTCCCAGCAGGACCAGCCCCACAGAGAGGAGGGCCAGCCCCACAGCAGCTGGTGGTGTCTGGGGGTCCTGCCCCATGGCTTCCCAGTGGATCCAGCCTGCAGGGGTGGGGGGCAAAGCCGGGGGGTGCCCCAGGAGCTGGCCCCCAGCCCCATCTCGGTGCCCCTCACCCAGCCTTGAGGCTGTGGGGAGGGGGAGGGGGCTGCTCGGGGGTTGGCTGCCTCTCACTATGGGGCTGGCTGGGGGGTCCTTCTGGGGCTGGGGGGCTCAGTGAGGCCTGGGGGGTGGGGAGGGGGGCTGGCTGGGGGTCCATCTGTAGCCAGGGGTCCAGCCTGGGCTCCTTCTTCAGCCGGGGGTCCATCCGTGCATCTGTCCATAGCCGGGGGTCCGTCCGTGGGTCCGTCTGTAGCCGGGGGTCTGGGCAGGAGTCTCTGAGCCACTGTGGGGGGAAAGGAAGGGGTGGGAGCGGTGAAGGTTCCCCCCATGTGTGGGGCAGCCCCAGGGGCCCCCCACCCCCTGGGTGTGGGGCAGGGGACCCACCTTGGTGCTCCCAGAGCTGCAGCAGCTCCACGACCCACGGCGAGTCCTGGAGCCCACAGAGCCTCTTGTGGGGCAGCACGAACCTGGGAGGGGCATAGGGGGCTGTTATGGGGCACAGGGGGATGGGGGGGCTGCTGTGGGGTATGGGGGGAGGACGTGGGGGGCTGCTGTGGGGTACAGAGGCATTTATGGGGCATGGGGGAGACACGGGAGAGACATGGGGGGCTGCTGTGGGGCACAGGGGCTGTTATGTGGCACAGAGGGGGACATGGGGGGCTGCTGTGGGACACAGGGGGGGCGGGATCCATGCCATCTATAGGCCCCAGACGCCTTCTATGGGGCAGGGACACACCCTGTCTGTGGGGCCTGGCCCCCCCTGTCCATGCCCCCCCCCAGTCAGAGCTTCCCGGGCACCAGTTCCTGGTTCCTCTTTTCCTGCGGGGCTGGAAGTGCGGGGGGCAGCTGCTGGGGGGGGGGGGGCTGCGAGGGGGCGCTGGGGGCCCCTATGGGGCTGGGGGCATGGCTATAGGGCTGGGGGGGCAGCTATAGGGCACTGGGAGAGTGAGGACAAGGACTGGAGGGGTCCCGGGGGGGGGATGTGGGGTGGGGGGGGGTCGGGGGGGTCCCCTCACCTGCGCACGTGGTTGGGGCAGAGCTCCGCCCGCAGCACACGGGGGGCCAGGGGGGGCAGCTGCACGGTGCGGGGGGGCTCCCGGGGCCAGCGGTGGGTGCAGGCACAGGCCCCCGCCGAGCCCCCCACGTTCCCCAGCGCTGCGGGGCAGGGGGGGCGGTCAGCGGGGGCACCGGCCCGGGACCCCCGGGACCCCCCCGGCCCTAGCGACCCCACCTCGCTCTGCCCCGGTGCCCCCCCCCCGGTCCCGCTGCCGCCAGCCCCGGTTCTCGCGGCTCTGCCCGGTCCCGGTGCCCCCTCACCCCGCCCCGGTCCCGTCCGGTGCCCTCTGACCCCGCCCCCCGGGCCCCCCTCCCGGCCCCCCCACCCCCCCCGGAGCCCCGGTACCTCCCCACGGCAGCAGCAGCAGCAGCAGCCCCGGCCCCATGGCGCGGGTGCTCGGGGCGGGGGGGTGGACACCGGGCGGGGGCGGTGCTGGGAGCCCCGCCCCTGGGGCGGATCCGGCCCCGCCCTGCCCGGGCCCCCCCCGCACCCCCAACCGGGACCCCCCCAACCGGGACCCCCCCAACCGGGACCCCCCGACGCGGGGTCCCCCAAGACACCCCCCAGCCGGGACCCCCCGAATATGCCCCCCCCCCCCCCGGCACCGGGACCCCCCCCGACCCGCCCCACGTTTCGGTTTCAGTTTCGGTTTCGGTTTCGGTTTCAGCGGCGGAAGGGCCGTGTCTTTCCCAGCAGCGTGACGTCACGGCCGCTCCCCTGACGTCATGCCCCGCCCCACGGCGGCGATCCTGCCCCGGGATCTCCGGGAGGGGCACCCTGGGGGCGTGGTGAGTGCGAGGGAGGGGCAGGGTCCTCCCCGTGACGTCACACGCGTGACGTCACACGCGTGATGTCGCAGGGGTGGCTGTAGCATCCCCTGTGACATCGCGCACGTCACGGGGGTGGTGTTGAGCTTCGAGGGAGTAAGGCTGCGCCCCGTGACGTCACACACGTGTGACGTCACACACGTGTGACGTCACAGGCACGACGTCACGGGGGCGCCTCCAGGGCGGGCCAGGGCCAGGACGAGTGGGTTTCCGAGGGGCGGTGCCCCTCCTAGCCCCGCCCTCCGCACTGGGCCACGCCCCCCGCCGCGTCCCAGCCAATGAGCGCCGCCGGTGGGCGGGAGCGCGGGAGACCCCCCCGGCTGGTGTTTACCTTTGAACCCGCCCGGGAGGAGGTGGCGGACGGGGGGGGCCCGGGGGGGGTACGGGGCTGTCAGGGGTTGGGGGGGTCTCGGGGAGCCAAAGGGCGGCGGGGGGCGGCGGGGGGCGCCCCGGGGCCGGGGGGGGCGGTTGGGGGGGGCGCCAGTTGAGGGGTGCGGGTTTGGGGGGAGGTCTCGGGGGTGCCCCCCCGCTGATGCCCCCCCAGGTGGAGGTCCTGAGGGGGTACCGGGGGGGGTCTGGGGGTGCCGGGTCTGGGGCGGTCTGGGGGGGTCTGGGGGTGCCCCCCATGCTGATGCCCCCCCCATGGAGGTCCTGACGGGGTGCCGGGGTCGGGGGGGGTCTGGGGGGGTCTGGGGGTGCCGGGTCTGGGGGTACCGGGGTCGGGGCGGGTGTGGGGGGGGTCTGGGGGTGCCGGGTCTGGGGGGGTCGGGGCGGGTCTGGGGGGGTCTGGGGGTGCCGGGTCTGGGGGGGTCTGGGGGTGCCGGGTCTGGGGGGGTCGGGGCGGGTCTGGGGGGGTCTGGGGGTGCCGGGTCTGGGGGTGCCGGGTCGGGGGGGGTCTGGGGGTGCCGGGTCTGGGGGGGTCGGGGCGGGTCTGGGGGGGTCTGGGGGTGCCGGGTCTGGGGGTGCCGGGTCGGGGGGGGTCTGGGGTGCCGGGTCTGGGGGTGCCGGGTCGGGGGGGGTCTGGGGGGGTCTGGGGGTGCCGGGTCTGGGGGTGCCGGGTCTGGGGGGTCTGGGGGTGCCGAGTCTGGGGGGGTCTGGGGGTACCGGGGGTCGGGGGGGGGCCTGGGGTGCCGGGTCTGGGGGGGTCTGGGGGGGTCTGGGGGTGCCGGGTCTGGGGGGGTCTGGGGGGGTCTGGGGGTGCCGGGTCTGGGGGTGCCGGGTGGGGGGGGGTCTGGGGGTGCCGGGTCTGGGGGTGCCGGGTCTGGGGGTGCCCCCCATGCTGATGCCCCCCCAGATGGAGTTCCTGACGGGGTACCGGGCGGAGCTGCTGGAACTGGTCTCGCTGGTGCTGGGCTGGCGGCGGGGGGGCCGGGGGGGCCCCCCCGAAGCCGGGGTCCTGCGGCGGCTGCCCCCCGAGCCGGGGCCCTGGGTGCTGCACGCGCTGCCCAACACCCGCCTGGGGGTGGCCCTGCCCGCGGGGGGGGCCCGGCGCGGGGGGGGGCCCTGCGGGGACCCCCGGGGCCCCTCTGCGGGGACACGGCCCTGACGCTGCCCGACCTGCGCCGCACCTTGGCCTTCGTCAGCCTGGAGGAGGAGGAGGAGGAGGAGGGCGGCAGGGCCCCCCCGGGTAACGGCCCCCCCCGGGACCCCCACAAGTGACCCCAAGGAGACCCCCCCCCGGTCCCCCCACAGGACCCCGAACCTGACCCCAAAGAGACCCCCCCCGGTCCCCCCACAGGACCCCAAACCTGACCCCAAAGAGACCCCCCCGGTCCCCCCACAGCACCCCAAACCTGACCCCAAAGAGACCCCCCCGGTCCCCCCACAGGACCCCGAACCTGACCCAGATGTGACCCTGAACTTCACCCTGGGGGGGGACCCCAAACCTGACCCCAAAGAGACCCCCCCAGTCCCCCCACAGGACCCCGAACCTGACCCCAAAGAGACCCCCCAGTCCCCCCACAGCACCCCAAACCTGACCCCAAAGAGACCCCCCCGGTCCCCCCACAGGACCCCAAACCTGACCCCAAAGAGACCCCCCCGGTCCCCCCACAGGACCCCAAACCTGACCCCAAAGAGACCCCCCGGTCCCCCCACAGCACCCCAAACCTGACCCCAAAGAGACCCCCCCAGTCCCCCCACAGCACCCCAAACCTGACCCCAAAGAGACCCCCCCGGTCCCCCCACAGGACCCCAAACCTGACCCCAAAGAGACCCCCCCAGTCCCCCCACAGCACCCCAAACCTGACCCCAAAGAGACCCCCCCGGTCCCCCCACAGGACCCCAAACCTGACCCCAAAGAGACCCCCCCGGTCCCCCCACAGGACCCCAAACCTGACCCCAAAGAGACCCCCCCCGGTCCCCCCACAGCACCCCAAACCTGACCCCAGATGTGACCCTGAACTTCACCCTGGGGGGGGACACCCTGGGGGGGGACCCCAAACCTGAGCCCAAAGGGACCCCCAGCTCTCCCCACTGTGGGCCCCCCCAGATTCCCCCCGTGGGACCCCAAACCTGACCCCACAGGCGCCCTGAGACCCCCCCCCCATGGGACCCCAAATCTGAGCCCAATCCTGACCCCAAGGGACTCCCAACCTCAGCCGGGGGGGGACCCCAAACCCCACCCCCGGAGGGACCCCATGGGGCACCCAGGGCGAGTCCCAGGGTCCCCCCGGACCCCCCCGACCCCCCCGTCCCCCCCCAGGCCGGGTGCTGGTGGTGACGCGGGTGCTGCTGCTGACGGACGCCCGCGGGGTCCCCCTGGGCTTCGACTTCGAGTTGGGGTCCCCCCGCGCCCCCCCCGCGCCCCCCCCGGCCCGCCGGGCCCTGGCCCTGCTCTGCCGCGCCATGGGGTGCCCCATGGCCGGGGGGCCCCCCCGCCGCCCCCGCCAGCTCACCGTGGGGGACGCCGGCCTGCATGCGTGAGTGCCCCCCCCCCCGGCACCTTTTGGGGTGCCCCCCCCGTCGCTCCCCTGGGACACACGTCCCCCCCCAGGGTGCCCCCCCGTGACCCCCCCGTCCCCCCCCAGCGCCCTGCAGCCGGCCGCCGCACGCCTGGGGGTGACGCTGGTGGGGACCCCCGCTGCGGGGGCTGGGGGCCCCCCCCCACCCTCGCCCCCCCCGCGCTGCGCTCCCGCCTCTGCCACGCCTGCGGGGGGCTCGCCGGGACCCCGCTGCCGTGGTGAGGGGGGGCCGGGGGGGGCCGGGGGCGTCCCTGGGGGATGCAGAGGCAGGGGGGTGCCTGGGGTGCCATGGGGCGCAGGGGGGTGCAGGGGGTGCCTTGGGGTGCAATGGGGGGGTAGGGGGGTGCCATGGGGGGGCAGGGGGGTGCAGGGGGTGCCTGGGGTGCAATGGGGGGGGTAGGGGGGTGCCTGGGGTGCCATGGGGGGGTAGGGGGTGCAGGGGGTGCCTGGGGTGCAATGGGGGGGTAGGGGGGTGCCTGGGGTGCCATGGGGGGGCAGGGGGGTGCAGGGAGGTGCCATGGGGCGCAGGGGGGTGCAGGGGGTGCCTTGGGGTGCAATGGGGGGGCAGGGGGGGTGCAGGGGGTGCCTTGGGGTGCAAAGGGGCGCAGGGGGGGTGCAGGGGGTGCAAAGGGGCGCAGGGGGTGCAATGGGGTGCAATGGGGCGCAGGGGGGTGCCTTGGGGTGCAATGTGGGGGGGTAGGGGGGTGCAGGGGGTGCAATGGGGTGCAGGGTGGTGCAGGGGGTACAATGGGGTGCAGGGGGTGCAATGGGGCGCAGGGGGGGTGCATTGGGGTGCAAAGGGGCGCAGGGGGGTGCATTGGGGTGCAATGGGGGGGTAGGGGGGTGCAGGGGGTGCATTGGGGCGCAGGGGGTGCATTGGGGCGCAGGGGGGTGCACAGGAGGGGTCCAGGCCCCCCCAGCGCTGCCGTGCTGTACCGCTCCGAGGGGTGCCGGGTACGTGGGGTGCCCGGGGGTGCGGAGGGGTTTGGGGGTGCAGGGGGGAGGCACGGGGGTGTTTGGGGGTGCAGGGGGGGTGCTGCCGCCCCCTGACCCCCCTCCAGCCCGCAGTGCCGGGCCGTGCTGTACTGCTCCGAGGGGTGCCGTGCGGCCGAGGCGCTCGGGGTGCACCGGGGGTGGTGCCGCCAACTCGGGGGGTTCATGGGGCGCGCGGCCGCCCTGGCGCAGCTGCCCTTCACCTTCACCGCAGGTGGGGGGCGCGGGGGGGCGAGGCCTGGGGAGGGACAGGGGTTGGGGGTGCAGCTGGGAGGGAGTGGGGTGCTGGGGGTGCAGCAGGGTCAGGGGGGTGCAATGGGGTCGGGGGGGTGCAGTAGGGTCGGGGGTCCAATGGGGTCGGGGGTGGAATGGGGTTCTGGGGGGTGCAGTGGGGTTCTGGGGGTGCAATGGGGTGCTGGGGGGTGCAATGGGGTCAGTGGGGAATGGGGTTTTGGGGGTGCAATGGGGTTCTGGGGGGTGCAATGGGGTAGGGGGATGCAATGGGGTTTTGGGGGCCCAATGGGGTTCTGGGGGTGCAGTAGAGTCGGGGGGTGCAATGGGGTCAGGGGGTGCAATGGGGGTTTGGGGGTCCAATGGGGTTCTGGGGGGCGCAGTGGGGTTCTGGGGGTGCAATGGGGTCGGGGGGTGCAATGGGGTTTTGGGGGCCCAATGGGGGTCGGGGTGCAATGGGGTGCTGGGGGTGCAATGGGGTCGGGGGGTGCAATGGGTGCCGTAGGGCACAGCAGGGTGCTGTTGGGTGCCATGGGGTGTCCTCCCGCCCCCCAGAGGTGACGAGCGAGACCTTCGACAAGGAGCGGTTTCCTGCGGGCGCGGGGGCTCACCCGGGGGGGGTGGGCCCACCTCAGCATGCTGGTGCGGGCCCCCGACTACGGTGTGGGGCTGGGGGGGGGGCAGCCACCCCCCAGGACACCCCACGGTGAGCGGCTGCAGGGGGGGACGGATGGACCGGGGGGGCTGGGGGCAATGGGGGTAACTGGGGGGCTCAGGGGGGCAATGGGGGAGTGCTGAGAGGGTAAATGGGGGGCTCGGGGGGGGCTCTGGGGGCTTGGGGGAGCAATGGGGGGCAGTGGGAGAGCACTGAGGGGGTAATTGGGGGCTCGGGGGGGGCTCGGGGGGGGCACTTGGGGGGATTGTGGACTCGGGGGTTAATTGGGGGACTCTGGAGGTTACTGGGGGGCTCTGGGAGGTGGTGGGGGGGGCCCCGGGGGCGCTGGGGCTGGGGGGTCGCTGATGCCCTGTGCCCCCTCCCAGACCCCCCTTTGAGGGGCTGCAGCCGGCGGGGGAGGTGGCGCTGCCCCCCGCCCCCTCCGAGGCCCCCCCCGCCAACAGCTTCTTCAGTGAGTGCGGGGGGGGCACGGGAGGGGTTGGGGGGCAATGGGGCTTCAACGGGAGACACTGGGGGTGCAACGGGGGGGGCCTTGGGGGTGCATTGGGCATTCATTGGGGGACACTGGGGGGGTCCTGGGGGTGCACAGAGTGCTCCGAGGGCTGATGGGGGGGCCGTGGGGTGATGCAGGGGGCTGGGGGGGGCCGTGGGGCGCCAGGGGCTACAGCGGGGTGCCGGGGGGGTTGGGGGGTGCTGGGGGGGCCGGGGGGGGGGCATGGGGTAGTGAGGAGTTCTGGGGGGTGCCGTGGGGTGCAGCAGGGTGCCGGGGGGGTTGGGGGGTGCTGAGGGGGGGCATGGGGTAGTGAGGGGTGCCGTGGGGTGCCGTGGGGGTGCAGCGGTGGTGCCAGGGGGGTGGGGGGTGCTGGGGGGGGCATGGGGTAGTGAGGGGTGCCGTGGGGGTGCCGTGGGGTGCCGTGGGGTGCAGCGGGGTGCCTGACCCCCCCAGGCTCCTGGCAGCAGTACTACGCTTGGCGGGGGCTGCCCCTCAGCTCCCCCCTGGCCGCGCTGCTCTCCTACCCCCTGAGCCTCTACTACGTCGTCACCAGCCTCGCGCCCCAACACTGTGAGCGGGGGCCGGGGGGGGCCGGGGGGGGGCCGGGGGGTGCTGGGGGGCATGGGGGGGCCGGGGGGGGAGTGGGGGCTCTGGTGCAGGGGTGACCCCGGGATTCAGGGGTCCCCCGGCAGAGCCAGGTCGTCCCCCTGCTAATGGGGGTCCCCATTTGGGGTCCCCTCGGGGGGGGGTCCCATTTTAGGGGGTGCCCTTTTGGGGTGTCCCCTTTTGGGGGGTGCCCTGGGGTGGGTTCCCTTTGGGGTGGTGCCCTTGGGGGTCCCCACTGAGGGTCCCTCGGGGTCCCCCAGTCCCGGAGCTGAACATCCTGAGGAAGCGCTCGCTGCGGGTGCAGGTGGAGGAGAGCGGCCGGGAGCTGCAGCTGGTCGGGCTCTTCTGGGTGAGCACTGGGAGGGACTGGGAGCACTGGGAGGGACTGGGAGGGACTGGGGGGACTGGGAGGCACTGGGAAAGACTGGGGAGACTGGGAGGGACTGGAGCTGCAGCTGGTTGGGCTCTTCTGGGTGAGCACTGGGAGGGACTGGGAGCACTGGGAGGGACTGGGAGGGACTGGGGGGACTGGGAGGCACTGGGAAAGACTGGGGAGACTGGGAGGGACTGGGAGCTGCAGCTGGTCGGGCTCTTCTGGGTGAGCACTGGGAGGGGACTGGGAGCACTGGGAGGGACTGGGAGCACTGGGGAGGACTGGAGGGACTGGGGGGACTGGGAGGGACTGGGGCGCTGGGAGGGACTGGGGGCGCTGGGGGGACTGGGAGCACTGGGGAGGACTGAGGGCACTGGTGGGACTGGGAGCGACTGGGAGCTACAGCTGGTCAGGCTCTTCTGGGTGAGCACTGGGAGGGACTGGGAGCACTGGGGAGGACTGGGAAGGTCTGGGGGAACTGGGACTGAGAACACTGAGAGGGACTGGGAGGCACTGGGAAGGACTGGGGGAACTGGGACTGAGAACACTGAGAGGGACTGGGAGCACTGGGAGGCACTGGGAAGGTCTGGGGGAACTGGGACTGGGAGCACTGGGAGGCACTGGGAGGCACTGGGAAGGACTGGGGGAACTGGGACTGAGGACACTGAGAGGGACTGGGAGCACTGGGAGGCACTGGGAGGGCACTGGAAGGACTGGGGGAACTGGGACTGAGAACACTGAGAGGGACTGGGAGCACTGGGAGGCACTGGGAGGCACTGGGGGAACTGGGACTGAGGACACTGAGAGGGACTGGGAGCACTGGGAGGCACTGGGAGGCACTGGGAAGGACTGGGGGAACTGGGACTGAGAACACTGAGAGGGACTGGGAGCACTGGGAGGCACTGGGAAGGACTGGGGGAACTGGGACTGAGGACACTGAGAGGGACTGGGAGCGCTGGGGGTGGGTGGGCAGAGGGTGTCAGGGTCTGTCAGAGGGGTTGGGGGGCTCAGGGGGGTTGGGGGGGCTCACCACCCCCCCCCACCCCCACCCCCCCCCGTGCCCCAGGAGCTGTCGGTGCTGCTGCCCCACGTCTCCCTGGAGCTGCTGTTCCTGGGGGGCTCCGTGCCCCCCACCATGGACGGGCGGCGATTCCTGCTGCACCGCACGGTGGGGAGGGGGGCGGGGGGGTCATGGGGGGCACATGGGGGGCGGGGGGGCCATGGATGCAGTGACCTGAGGGGCTGGGGGGGGGGGGGGATGGGTGGAGGGGTGTCATGGGGGGGGACGTGGGGTGCACAGGAGCACTTTGGGGGGGGGAAAGGGGGCCTGGCACAGTTGGGGGGGGCAGCTGGGGGCTCTGGGGGAAGTTGGGGGTGCCGGGGGGGCAGTTTGGGGGTGCTGGGGGGCAGCTGAGGTGCCGGGGGGGGCCATGACCCCCCAGCTGAGTGCCTGACCTGCCCCCCCCCCCCAGGAGGTGCAGGAGCTGCTCCCAGGGACCCCCCCCAAAGGCGGGGGGGCCCCGGGGGGTGCAGGTGGGGTTCAGCACCCGCCCCGGCCCCCGCCCCGACCTCGTCATCGGTGAGTGGGGGCGGGGGGGGCGGGGGGGGTTCAGGGGGGGCAAGGGGTGATGGGGGGGGGGCACGGGGGGAGGCAGCTGGGGGGCAGTTGGCGGTGCGGGGGGGCAGTTGGGGGGGCACAGGAGGCAGCCTGGGGGGCAGTTGGGGGGCACAGGGGGCAGCTGGGGGGGCAGTTGGCAGTGCGGGGGGGCAGTTGGGGGGCACAGGGGGCAGCTGGGGGGTCAATGGGGTCACGTGGGGTCTCTGGGTCCCCCCCAGGGTTCAACCCCGGCTTCGCCCTGAAGGAGTCGTGGTTCAGCGCCCTCCCCCGCCTGCAGGTCAGACCCCGATGACCACTGGGGACCCCCCTCATCCCCCCCTGGGACCCCCCGGGACCCCCCAGTAACCCCTGGAGACCTGCCGAACCCCCCAACACCCGCAGGGTCTCCAAACAATGCCCCCCGGGACCCCCCCAACGCCCCCGGGGACCCCCCAATGACCCCCAAGGAGCCCCCCCCATAGCCCCAACAGCCCCCAGGGCCCCCAATCCCCCCCAGCACCCCAATGCCCCGGGGTCGGGGGGGGACACGACCCCGACGCGGGGTCCCCTGGGCGGGGGGCGGGGCGGAGCCCCAGTCGGAGGGATCCCGGACACGGGGGGTCCCCCGGGGGGGCAGTGCCGGACGATGGGTGTCGTCCCCCCCCAGGCGCAGCGGGGTGCCGGCGTACTTCGCGGAGGGGGGGGAGTACGGCTGCGCCGTGGCGGGGCGGCCGTGGGGGGCGGGCCACGGGGGGGGGCACCGGCCCCCCCCTCCTCAACCCCTTCCGCTGCCCCTTCCGCCGGCCCGGCCTCGACAACGCCCTGCCCTGGTGAGCCTGACCCCTGACCCCTGACCCCGGCCTGCCCCTGCCCCCTCACGTCACCCCGAGCCCACACCTGGTCTTTGACCCGACCCCCGACCCTGAACCCCAACCCCTGAGCCAACCTCTGACCTGACCCCTGAGCTCTGAACCCGTAGCCAACCTTTGACCTGACCCTTAACCCTGACGGACCTGACCTTTGGCCCAGCACTTGACCCTGACCCCAACTGCTGACCTGACCTCTGACCCCAGCACCTGACCCCTCAGCCAACCTCTGACCCTGACCACAACCCCCGTCTGGCCCTGACCCCTCGTTGACCCCACCCACTAGCCCTGACCTCCGAACCCACCCCGGCTCCATCCTGACCCCAGCTGACCTCTGCCCTTTGACCCCAGGTACGCCAACGCCTTCATCTTCCAGCTGCTCTACAAGGGGGGGGCAGGGGGACCCCGCCCCCGCCCCGCAGCGGCCGCCGTCCCCCGCTCCCCCCCCCGCCAGCCCCCCCCCCCAGCGGCGCCGCGACAAGCGCCCCCCCCGCCGCCGCCGCTGAGGGGCAGCGAGGGGCTCGTTCATTGGGGGCGATTCGTTAACGGGGGCGATTAACGAGGGGCCACGGGGGGGGGGGGGGCAATAAACGTGTGTTTTGAGCAACAGGCGGAGCCTCGGGGTGTCCCCTCTGCCCCCCCATCTCCTGCCCCACGGCGGGGCCTGTCCCGCGGGGACCGAGGGGCGGGCGGGGGCCGTCACCCGCTGGCGCCCCTGACCCTTGCTCGCCCCACGCCCAACGCCGCCATTGTCCCCATCGTCCCCTTGTCCCCGTCCCCGCCCCGCTGACATCACCGGCCGATGATCTTGCGGGCACCCACTCCCCCCCCGCCCCGTCACCCGCCCCGTCACCCGCCCCGCCCCCCCGAGCCGGCCCCCATATACAGGTGTGCGCACCTGCGGGGCCCCAACCGCGCAGGGGCCGCTGCTGTGGCGCCATAGGGGCTATAGGGCTCTCTGCTGCTCGCGGGCTCGCTATAGGGTCTGGGGGGGGGTCTGCTGCTCGTGGGGTCTCTATAGGGTCTGGGGGGGGGTCTGCTGCTCGCGGGCTCGCTATAGGGTCTGGGGGGGGGTCTGCTGCTCGTGGGGTCTCTATAGGGTCTCTGTGGGCTCCCCGCTGCTCGTGGGGTCTCTATAGGGTCTCTGTGGGCTCCCCGCTGCTTGTGGGGTCTCTATAGGGTCTCTGTGGGCTCCCCGCTGCTCGTGGGGTCTCTATAGGGTCTGTGGGGGGGTCTGCTGCTCGTGGGGTCTCTATAGGGTCTCTGTGGGCTCCCCGCTGCTCGTGGGGTCTCTATAGGGTCTCTGTGGGCTCCCCGCTGCTCGTGGGGTCTCTATAGGGTCTCTGTGGGCTCCCCGCTGCTCGTGGGGTCTCTATAGGGTCTCTGTGGGCTCCCTGCTGCTCGTGGGGTCTCTATAGGGTCTCTGTGGGCTCCCCGCTGCTCGTGGGGTCTCTATAGGGTCGCTGCCGCCTCCCTCTCTATACTGTCCCTGTTCGCTGTGCCTGTACGGTTGCTTTAGGGTCTCCGCTGCTCCGACAGTCTCTGCGGGGTGTCTGGAGGGCATCTATAGGCGCTCTGTAGGGTGTCTCCAGGCTCTTCTTAGGACGTCCCCATAGGGTCTGCCCAGGCTGTCTGTAGGGTCTCTGTAGGGCACCTATAGGCTCCTTCTCGTAGGGCGCCCGCGGCTCGCCCCGGGCCGTCTGCAGGGTCGCCGTAGGCCGTCCGTAGGGCCCCCCCTAGGGCTGCCGGCCCCCGTCCCGCCGCGGGGGGGGCGATGGCGCACGGGGGGCTGCAGGTGCTGGGGCTGGCGCTGGCGCTGGCGGGGGTGGGGGGCGCTGGTGGCGGCCGCGCGGCGCTGCCGCAGTGGCAGGTGTCCTCCTTCGCCGGGGGACACCATCATCACGGCGGTGGTCACCTACCAGGGGCTGTGGATGAACTGCGCCAGCCAGAGCACCGGCATCCTCCAGTGCAAGAGCTTCGACTCCATCCTCGCCCTGCCCGGTGAGGGGGGGCCGGGGGGGCGGGGGGGGCGGGGGGGCACCCCCACCTCCGGTGCGAGAGCTTCGACTCCCTGCGCTGGGGCGGGGGGGGGGTGCAGGGCTGGGGGTGATGGGGGGGTGATGGGGGGCGGGGGGTCCCTGGGGGTGCAGCGGTGTGGGGGGGCTCAGCGATGGGGAGGGGGGAGGAAGTTGGGGACGGGGGGGTGTGGGTCACGACACCCGAGCTGGGGGGAACCCGGGCGTCCGGCAGCTGCCACAGCCGGGGGGGGGTCCTGCCACCCCCCCGCACCCCCAGACCTTGAGGGACCCCCTGACCCCCCCCCCGGCCCGGGGGGTCCCGACCGCCGGAGCTGAAGAACCGTCCGGGCTGGTGGGGGGAGGGGGCACCTCCCGGACACCTGGGGTCCTCGGGACGGGGGGGGGGCCCTGGGGCTGGGGGGGGAGCGCAGGGCGCCCCGACTCCCACCTCCCCACCGCAGGGGTCAGCGGGGTCACCCGGACACCCGGGTCCCCCGGGACGCCGGGGTTCTCCCAGACCCCCAAGAGGGGACCCAGGCTCCCGGCCTGGGGGGGCCAAAATCTGCCCCCCCACCCCCACAGGGGGCCCCGGGCGTGCGGGCCCTCCCGGCCCCCCCCGGGGGAACCCGGGCATCCGGGCGCTGCCTTCGGTTTCGCTGAAACTGCCATCCCGGGGGGGTTGGGAGCGGCCGTTGGGGCGCGGTGGGGTTCCCCCCCCCGTGGGGATGGGTGCAAAGTCCCTCCCCCACCCCACCCTGTGGGGCGCGGGGGGGGAACGCGGGCGTCCGGGTCACCCGGACGTGACCTGTGCCCCCACCCCGGGGGAACCGGGCGTCCAGGGACCCCCGCTTCACCCCCCCGGCACCCCGGGGACCCCCCCGGTGTCCCCCGCTGCGCTGGCGGGGACCCAAACCGCGGGGTGCCGGGGCGGTGCCCCACCCGTCCCTCCTGCCCATCCCCTGCCCCTCCCCTGAAAAGGCCGAAGTCTAAACCCGGTGACAGTCGGGGGGGGCCATAAACCCGTAACCCCACCCCGCCCCGACGTCTGGGTCCCCCCACCCCGCCCGGACACCTGGGTCCCCCCCCACCCGGTCACCGGGGTCGCCCCCACCCCGCCCGGACACCTGGGTCCCCCCCACCCGGTCACCGGGGTCCCCCCACCCGGACACCTGGGACCCCCCTGGGCTGAAGGGCAGCAGGATGGGGGGCAGGCGCTGGCGGGGCAAGGGGTGCCCTGCCCTCCCTGTGACCCCCGTGACCTCTCGGTGACCCCCCCCCCCCGTGACCCGCCCCCCCCCAGGGCACCTGCAGGCGACGCGGGCGCTGATGGTGGTGGCGGGGGTGCTGGGGGTCCTGGCCCTGGCGGTGGCGGTGGCGGGGGATGAAGTGCACCCGCTGCGGGGGAGGGACGACCCCCCGGCGCAAGGCCGGCATCGCGGCTGCCGGCGGCGGCCTCTTCCTCCTGTCCGGTGAGCGGGACCCCCCGAGACCTCCCCCCCCCCATTTTGGGGTCCCCCCCGTTGGGGACACCATGTCCCCATTTTGGGGTCTCTGTGCCCTCTTGGGGACCCCACACCCCTGTTTCAGGGGTCTCTACCTGCTATCAGGGACCCCCCCAGCCCCACCGCCCCATTTTGGGGTGGGGGGGGGCTCGGGGGGGCTGACAGGGTGCTCCCCCCCCCAGGGCTGGCGGGGCTGATTGCCAGCTCCTGGTACGGCCACCGCGTCGTCACCAACTTCTACGACCCCATGGTCCCCGTCAACCTCAAGTGAGGGGGGGGCTCGGAGGGGGGGTGGCCGTGGGGGCAGGTCTGGGGGAGCTGTGGGGCTGGGAAGGGGCTCGGGGGGTTGTCTGGAGGGTTTGGTAGCTTGGGTTTGGGGGACTGTGTGGAGGGTTTGGGGGTGCAGTGGGGGGCTGTGGGGCTGGCGGGGGGCTGTAGGGAAGGGTTGCGGGTGTGTGGGCTGGGAGGAGGCTGTGGGGCAGGTCTGGGGGGGGCCGTGGGGAGGGTTTGGGGGGCTGTGGGGCTGGGAGGAGGCTGTGGGGCAGGTCTGGGGGGGCCATGGGGAGGGTTTGGGGGTGCAGGGGGGGCTGTGGGGCTGGGGAAGAGGTTTGGGGGGCCGTGGGGCTGGGAGGGGGCTGCGGGGCAGGTCTGGGGGGGCCGTGGGGCTGGGAGGGGGCTGTGGGGCAGGTCTGGGGGGGCCGTGGGGAGGGTTTGGGGGGCTGTGGGGCTGGGAGGAGGCTGTGGGTCAGGTCTGGGGGGGCCGTGGGGCTGGGAGGGGGCTGCGGGGCGGGTCTGGGGGGCCGTGGGGAGGGTTTGGGGGCCGTGGGGCTGGGAGGAGGCTGTGGGTCAGGTCTGGGGGGGCCGTGGGGATGGGAGGGGGCTGTGGGGAAGGTCTGGGGGGGCTGTGGGTCAGGTCTGGGGGGGCCGTGGGGATGGGAGGGGGCTGCGGGGTGGGTCTGGGGGGCCGTGGGGAGGGTTTGGGGGTCCCTCACCCCCGTGCCCCCCCCAGGTACGAGTTCGGCCCCGCCATCTTCGTGGCCTGGGCGGGGGAGGGCGGGGGGCACGGCCGGGCCTACCCCCGCAGCAAGGCCCCCGGCCCCCGGCCCCCCAGCAGCCGCGAGTACGTCTGAGGGGGCCCCGCGCTGGGCCCCCCCGCGCAGTTTGGGGACCCCCCCGCGCGGTTTGGGGGCCCCCCCGCGGGGCGCTCCCTCAGGCCTGGACGGGGCGGGGGGGGGCCCCGCTGTAGGGTGTGCCCCCCCAGCCGGTGTTGGGGACCCCCAAGTTTTGGGGTACCCCCCCGGGGTCTCCACGGGCTTTTCGCGAGCGGTTTTGTACGAAATAAAGTTTTTTGTGTGTTTTAACTCTGTTCGGGCCGAGTTTGGCTCCTGCCCCCCCCCCCCCCCCCCCCCCCCCCCCCCGAAGGACCACTCCCCCAACGCGCCCACCCTGCCCGTCCAAGATGGCGGCGCCCATTGCCGTACGGCGGCGTCATCGGGAGGCGCCCGTCCGGACGTGGCGGCGCCCGTTGCCGTACGGTGGCGTCATCGGGAGGCGCCGGGACGGCGATGCTGGAAGCGCTGGTGGCGGGCGGCGCGGAGGGGCA
>NW_026777144.1:0-67198 GCF_030936135.1 Gavia stellata
TCGCCTACTAAAACTTCCAACGTACACAGCCTCTCCTGCTCAATCTGGCCAGAGCTCAACACCGACATTGCGAACGTCCAGGGATTGCTCCTACACTAAAGGTGCCAGCCCTGAAAGCTCTTGCTGGGTCCTCATCTCCCACTGGTAACCTCTCAAACGAACCACAAACACTTGGGCTCTGAACTTTGTTTTAGCCTACTAAAACTTCCTACGTACACAGCCTCTCTGCTCAATCTGGCCAGAGCTCAACACCGACATTGCGAACGTCCAGCGGATTTGCTCCTACACTAAAGGTGCCAGCCCTGAAAGCTCTTGCTGGTCCTCATCTCCCACTGGTAACCTCTCAAACGAACCACAAACACTTGGCTCTGAACTTGTTTAGCCTACTAAAACTTCCAACGTACACAGCCTCTCCTGCTCAATCTGGCCAGAGCTCAACACCGACATTGCGAACGTCCAGGGATTGCTCCTACACTAAAGGTGCCAGCCCTGAAAGCTCTTGCTGGTCCTCATCTCCCACTGGTAACCTCTCAAACGAACACAAACACTTGGGCTCTGAACTTGTTTAGCCTACTAAAACTTCCAACGTACACAGCCTCTCCTGCTCAATCTGGCCAGAGCTCAACACCGACATTGCGAACGTCCAGGGATTGCTCCTACACTAAAGGTGCCAGCCCTGAAAGCTCTTGCTGGTCCTCATCTCCCACTGGTAACCTCTCAAACGAACCACAAACACTTGGCTCTGAACTTGTTTAGCCTACTAAAACTTCCAACGTACACAGCCTCTCCTGCTCAATCTGGCCAGAGCTCAACACCGACATTGCGAACGTCCAGGGATTGCTCCTACACTAAAGGTGCCAGCCCTGAAAGCTCTTGCTGGTCCTCATCTCCCACTGGTAACCTCTCAAACGAACCACAAACACTTGGGCTCTGAACTTGTTTAGCCTACTAAAACTTCCAACGTACACAGCCTCTCCTGCTCAATCTGGCCAGAGCTCAACACCGAAATTGCGAACGTCCAGGGATTGCTCCTACACTAAAGGTGCCAGCCCTGAAAGCTCTTGCTGGTCCTCATCTCCCACTGGTAACCTCTCAAACGAACCACAAACACTTGGGCTCTGAACTTGTTTAGCCTACTAAAACTTCCAACGTACACAGCCTCTCCTGCTCAATCTGGCCAGAGCTCAACCAACCGACATTGCGAACGTCCAGGGATTGCTCCTACACTAAAGGTGCCAGCCCTGAAAGCTCTTGCTGGTCCTCATCTCCCACTGGTAACCTCTCAAACGAACCACAAACACTTGGGCTCTGAACTTGTTTAGCCTACTAAAACTTCCAACGTACACAGCCTCTCCTGCTCAATCTGGCCAGAGCTCAACACCGACATTGCGAACGTCCAGGGATTGCTCCTACACTAAAGGTGCCAGCCCTGAAAGCTCTTGCTGGTCCTCATCTCCCACTGGTAACCTCTCAAACGAACCACAAACACTTGGGCTCTGAACTTGTTTAGCCTACTAAAACTTCCAACGTACACAGCCTCTCCTGCTCAATCTGGCCAGAGCTCAACACCGACATTGCGAACGTCCAGGGATTGCTCCTACACTAAAGGTGCCAGCCCTGAAAGCTCTTGCTGGTCCTCATCTCCCACTGGTAACCTCTCAAACGACCACAAACACTTGGGCTCTGAACTTGTTTCGCCTACTAAAACTTCCAACGTACACAGCCTCTCCTGCTCAATCTGGCCAGAGCTCAACACCGAAATTGCGAACGTCCAGGGATTGCTCCTACACTAAAGGTGCCAGCCCTGAAAGCTCTTGCTGGTCCTCATCTCCCACTGGTAACCTCTCAAACGAACCACAAACACTTGGGCTCTGAACTTGTTTCGCCTACTAAAACTTCCAACGTACACAGCCTCTCCTGCTCAATCTGGCCAAAATTCACCAACGAAATTACGAACGTCCAGGGATTGCTCCTACACTAAAGGTGCCAGCCCTGAAAGCTCTTGCTGGTCCTCATCTCCCACTGGTAACCTCTCAAACGAACCACAAACACTTGGGCTCTGAACTTGTTTCGCCTACTAAAACTTCCAACGTACACAGCCCTCTCCTGCTCAATCTGGCCAGAGCTCAACACCGACATTGCGAACGTCCAGGGATTGCTCCTACACTAAAGGTGCCAGCCCTGAAAGCTCTTGCTGGTCCTCATCTCCCACTGGTAACCCTCTCAAACGAACCACAAACACTTGGGCTCTGAACTTGTTTAGCCTACTAAAACTTCCAACGTACACAGCCTCTCCTGCTCAATCTGGCCAGAGCTCAACACCGACATTGCGAACGTCCAGCGATTGCTCCTACACTAAAGGTGCCAGCCCTGAAAGCTCTTGCTGGTCCTCATCTCCCACTGGTAACCTCTCAAACTGAACCACAAACACTTGGGCTCTGAACTTGTTTAGCCTACTAAAACTTCCAACGTACACAGCCTCTCCTGCTCAATCTGGCCAGAGCTCAACACCGACATTGCGAACGTCCAGGGATTGCTCCTACACTAAAGGTGCCAGCCCTGAAAGCTCTTGCTGGTCCTCATCTCCCACTGGTAACCTCTCAAACGAACCACAAACACTTGGGCTCTGAACTTGTTTAGCCTACTAAAACTTCCAACGTACACAGCCTCTCCTGCTCAATCTGGCCAGAGCTCAACACCGACATTGCGAACGTCCAGGGATTGCTCCTACACTAAAGGTGCCAGCCCTGAAAGCTCTTGCTGGTCCTCATCTCCCACTGGTAACCTCTCAAACGAACCTGCAAACACTTGGGCTCTGAACTTGTTTAGCCTACTAAAACTTCCAACGTACACAGCCTCTCCTGCTCAATCTGGCCAGAGCTCAACACCGACATTGCGAACGTCCAGGGATTGCTCCTACACTAAAGGTGCCAGCCCTGAAAGCTCTTGCTGGTCCTCATCTCCCACTGGTAACCTCTCAAACGAACCACAAACACTTGGGCTCTGAACTTGTTTAGCCTACTAAAACTTCCAACGTACACAGCCTCTCCTGCTCAATCTGGCCAAGACTTCAACCACCGACATTGCGAACGTCCAGGATTGCTCCTACACTAAAGGTGCCAGCCCTGAAAGCTCTTGCTGGTCCCTCATCTCCCACTGGTAACCTCTCAAACGAACCACAAACACTTGGGCTCTGAACTTGTTTAGCCTACTAAAACTTCCAACGTACACAGCCTCTCCTGCTCAATCTGGCCAGAGCTCAACACCGAAATTGCGAACGTCCAGGGATTGCTCCTACACTAAAGGTGCCAGCCCTGAAAGCTCTTGCTGGTCCTCATCTCCCACTGGTAACCTCTCAAACGAACCACAAACACTTGGGCTCTGAACTTGTTTAGCCTACTAAAACTTCCAACGTACACAGCCTCTCCTGCTCAATCTGGCCAGAGCTCAACACCGACATTGCGAACGTCCAGGGATTGCTCCTACACTAAAGGTGCCAGCCCTGAAAGCTCTTGCTGGTCCTCATCTCCCACTGGTAACCTCTCAAACGAACCACAAACACTTGGGCTCTGAACTTGTTTAGCCTACTAAAACTTCCAACGTACACAGCCTCTCCTGCTCAATCTGGCCAGAGCTCAACACCGACATTGCGAACGTCCAGCGATTGCTCCTACACTAAAGGTGCCAGCCCTGAAAGCTCTTGCTGGTCCTCATCTCCCACTGGTAACCTCTCAAACGAACCACAAACACTTGGGCTCTAACTTGTTTAGCCTACTAAAACTTCCAACGTACACAGCCTCTCCTGCTCAATCTGGCCAAAATTCACCAACGAAATTACGAACGTCCAGGGATTGCTCCTACACTAAAGGTGCCAGCCCTGAAAGCTCTTGCTGGTCCTCATCTCCCACTGGTAACCTCTCAAACGAACCACAAACACTTGGGCTCTGAACTTGTTTCGCCTACTAAAACTTCCAACGTACACAGCCTCTCCTGCTCAATCTGGCCAAAATTCACCAACGAAATTACGAACGTCCAGGGATTGCTCCTACACTAAAGGTGCCAGCCCTGAAAGCTCTTGCTGGTCCTCATCTCCCACTGGTAACCTCTCAAACGAACCACAAACACTTGGGCTCTGAACTTGTTTAGCCTACTAAAACTTCCAACGTACACAGCCTCTCCTGCTCAATCTGGCCAAAATTCACCAACGAAATTACGAACGTCCAGGGATTGCTCCTACACTAAAGGTGCCAGCCCTGAAAGCTCTTGCTGGTCCTCATCTCCCACTGGTAACCTCTCAAACGAACCACAAACACTTGGGCTCTGAACTTGTTTAGCCTACTAAAACTTCCAACGTACACAGCCTCTCCTGCTCAATCTGGCCAGAGCTCAACACCGACATTGCGAACGTCCAGGGATTGCTCCTACACTAAAGGTGCCAGCCTGAAAGCTCTTGCTGGTCCTCATCTCCCACTGGTAACCTCTCAAACGAACCACAAACACTTGGGCTCTGAACTTGTTTAGCCTACTAAAACTTCCAACGTACACAGCCTCTCCTGCTCAATCTGGCCAGAGCTCAACACCGACATTGCGAACGTCCAGCGATTGCTCCTACACTAAAGGTGCCAGCCCTGAAAGCTCTTGCTGGTCCTCATCTCCCACTGGTAACCTCTCAAATGGACCACAAACACTTGGGCTCTGAACTTGTTTCGCCTACTAAAACTTCCAACGTACACAGCCTCTCCTGCTCAATCTGGCCAGAGCTCAACACCGAAATTGCGAACGTCCAGGGATTGCTCCTACACTAAAGGTGCCAGCCCTGAAAGCTCTTGCTGGTCCTCATCTCCCACTGGTAACCTCTCAAACGAACCACAAACACTTGGGCTCTGAACTTGTTTCGCCTACTAAAACTTCCAACGTACACAGCCTCTCCTGCTCAATCTGGCCAAAATTCACCAACGAAATTACGAACGTCCAGGGATTGCTCCTACACTAAAGGTGCCAGCCCTGAAAGCTCTTGCTGGTCCTCATCTCCCACTGGTAACCTCTCAAACGAACCACAAACACTTGGGCTCTGAACTTGTTTCGCCTACTAAAACTTCCAACGTACACAGCCTCTCCTGCTCAATCTGGCCAGAGCTCAACACCGACATTGCGAACGTCCAGGGATTGCTCCTACACTAAAGGTGCCAGCCCTGAAAGCTCTTGCTGGTCCTCATCTCCCACTGGTAACCTCTCAAACGAACCACAAACACTTGGGCTCTGAACTTGTTTAGCCTACTAAAACTTCCAACGTACACAGCCTCTCCTGCTCAATCTGGCCAGAGCTCAACACCGACATTGCGAACGTCCAGCGATTGCTCCTACACTAAAGGTGCCAGCCCTGAAAGCTCTTGCTGGTCCTCATCTCCCACTGGTAACCTCTCAAACGAACCACAAACACTTGGGCTCTGAACTTGTTTAGCCTACTAAAACTTCCAACGTACACAGCCTCTCCTGCTCAATCTGGCCAGAGCTCAACACCGACATTGCGAACGTCCAGGGATTGCTCCTACACTAAAGGTGCCAGCCCTGAAAGCTCTTGCTGGTCCTCATCTCCCACTGGTAACCTCTCAAACGAACCGCAAACACTTGGGCTCTGAACTTGTTTAGCCTACTAAAACTTCCAACGTACACAGCCTCTCCTGCTCAATCTGGCCAGAGCTCAACACCGACATTGCGAACGTCCAGGGATTGCTCCTACACTAAAGGTGCCAGCCCTGAAAGCTCTTGCTGGTCCTCATCTCCCACTGGTAACCTCTCAAACGAACTGCAAACACTTGGGCTCTGAACTTGTTTAGCCTACTAAAACTTCCAACGTACACAGCCTCTCCTGCTCAATCTGGCCAGAGCTCAACACCGACATTGCGAACGTCCAGGGATTGCTCCTACACTAAAGGTGCCAGCCCTGAAAGCTCTTGCTGGTCCTCATCTCCCACTGGTAACCTCTCAAACGAACCACAAACACTTGGGCTCTGAACTTGTTTAGCCTACTAAAACTTCCAACGTACACAGCCTCTCCTGCTCAATCTGGCCAAAATTCACCAACAAAATTACGAACGTCCAGGGATTGCTCCTACACTAAAGGTGCCAGCCCTGAAAGCTCTTGCTGGTCCTCATCTCCCACTGGTAACCTCTCAAACGAACCACAAACACTTGGGCTCTGAACTTGTTTAGCCTACTAAAACTTCCAACGTACACAGCCTCTCCTGCTCAATCTGGCCAGAGCTCAACACCGATATTGCGAACGTCCAGGGATTGCTCCTACACTAAAGGTGCCAGCCCTGAAAGCTCTTGCTGGTCCTCATCTCCCACTGGTAACCTCTCAAACGAACCACAAACACTTGGGCTCTGAACTTGTTTAGCCTACTAAAACTTCCAACGTACACAGCCTCTCCTGCTCAATCTGGCCAGAGCTCAACACCGACATTGCGAACGTCCAGGGATTGCTCCTACACTAAAGGTGCCAGCCCTGAAAGCTCTTGCTGGTCCTCATCTCCCACTGGTAACCTCTCAAACGAACCACAAACACTTGGGCTCTGAACTTGTTTCGCCTACTAAAACTTCCAACGTACACAGCCTCTCCTGCTCAATCTGGCCAGAGCTCAACACCGACATTGCGAACGTCCAGCGATTGCTCCTACACTAAAGGGGCCAGCCCTGAAAGCTCTTGCTGGTCCTCATCTCCCACTGGTAACCTCTCAAACGAACCACAAACACTTGGGCTCTAAACTTGTTTAGCCTACTAAAACTTCCAACGTACACAGCCTCTCCTGCTCAATCTGGCCAAAATTCACCAACGAAATTACGAACGTCCAGGGATTGCTCCTACACTAAAGGTGCCAGCCCTGAAAGCTCTTGCTGGTCCTCATCTCCCACTGGTAACCTCTCAAACGAACCACAAACACTTGGGCTCTGAACTTGTTTCGCCTACTAAAACTTCCAACGTACACAGCCTCTCCTGCTCAATCTGGCCAAAATTCACCAACGAAATTACGAACGTCCAGGGATTGCTCCTACACTAAAGGTGCCAGCCCTGAAAGCTCTTGCTGGTCCTCATCTCCCACTGGTAACCTCTCAAACGAACCACAAACACTTGGGCTCTGAACTTGTTTCGCCTACTAAAACTTCCAACGTACACAGCCTCTCCTGCTCAATCTGGCCAGAGCTCAACACCGACATTGCGAACGTCCAGGGATTGCTCCTACACTAAAGGTGCCAGCCCTGAAAGCTCTTGCTGGTCCTCATCTCCCACTGGTAACCTCTCAAACGAACCACAAACACTTGGGCTCTGAACTTGTTTAGCCTACTAAAACTTCCAACGTACACAGCCTCTCCTGCTCAATCTGGCCAGAGCTCAACACCGACATTGCGAACGTCCAGCGATTGCTCCTACACTAAAGGTGCCAGCCCTGAAAGCTCTTGCTGGTCCTCATCTCCCACTGGTAACCTCTCAAACGAACCACAAACACTTGGGCTCTGAACTTGTTTAGCCTACTAAAACTTCCAACGTACACAGCCTCTCCTGCTCAATCTGGCCAAAATTCACCAACGAAATTACGAACGTCCAGGGATTGCTCCTACACTAAAGGTGCCAGCCCTGAAAGCTCTTGCTGGTCCTCATCTCCCACTGGTAACCTCTCAAACGAACCACAAACACTTGGCCTCTGAACTTGTTTCGCCTACTAAAACTTCCAACGTACACAGCCTCTCCTGCTCAATCTGGCCAGAGCTCAACACCGACATTGCGAACGTCCAGCGATTGCTCCTACACTAAAGGTGCCAGCCCTGAAAGCTCTTGCTGGTCCTCATCTCCCACTGGTAACCTCTCAAACGAACCACAAACACTTGGGCTCTGAACTTGTTTAGCCTACTAAAACTTCCAACGTACACAGCCTCTCCTGCTCAATCTGGCCAGAGCTCAACACCGACATTGCGAACGTCCAGGGATTGCTCCTACACTAAAGGTGCCAGCCCTGAAAGCTCTTGCTGGTCCTCATCTCCCACTGGTAACCTCTCAAACGAACCACAAACACTTGGGCTCTGAACTTGTTTAGCCTACTAAAACTTCCAACGTACACAGCCTCTCCTGCTCAATCTGGCCAGAGCTCAACACCGAAATTACGAACGTCCAGGGATTGCTCCTACACTAAAGGTGCCAGCCCTGAAAGCTCTTGCTGGTCCTCATCTCCCACTGGTAACCTCTCAAACGAACCACAAACACTTGGGCTCTGAACTTGTTTAGCCTACTAAAACTTCCAACGTACACAGCCTCTCCTGCTCAATCTGGCCAGAGCTCAACACCGACATTGCGAACGTCCAGGGATTGCTCCTACACTAAAGGTGCCAGCCCTGAAAGCTCTTGCTGGTCCTCATCTCCCACTGGTAACCTCTCAAACGAACCACAAACACTTGGGCTCTGAACTTGTTTAGCCTACTAAAACTTCCAACGTACACAGCCTCTCCTGCTCAATCTGGCCAAAATTCACCAACGAAATTACGAACGTCCAGGGATTGCTCCCTACACTAAAGGTGCCAGCCCTGAAAGCTCTTGCTGGTCCTCATCTCCCACTGGTAACCTCTCAAACGAACCACAAACACTTGGGCTCTGAACTTGTTTCGCCTACTAAAACTTCCAACGTACACAGCCTCTCCTGCTCAATCTGGCCAAAATTCACCACGAAATTACGAACGTCCAGGGATTGCTCCTACACTAAAGGTGCCAGCCCTGAAAGCTCTTGCTGGTCCTCATCTCCCACTGGTAACCTCTCAAACGAACCACAAACACTTGGGCTCTGAACTTGTTTCGCCTACTAAAACTTCCAACGTACACAGCCTCTCCTGCTCAATCTGGCCAGAGCTCAACACCGACATTGCGAACGTCCAGGGATTGCTCCTACACTAAAGGTGCCAGCCCTGAAAGCTCTTGCTGGTCCTCATCTCCCACTGGTAACCTCTCAAACGAACCACAAACACTTGGGCTCTGAACTTGTTTAGCCTACTAAAACTTCCAACGTACACAGCCTCTCCTGCTCAATCTGGCCAGAGCTCAACACCGACATGCGAACGTCCAGCGATTGCTCCTACACTAAAGGTGCCAGCCCTGAAAGCTCTTGCTGGTCCTCATCTCCCACTGGTAACCTCTCAAACGAACCACAAACACTTGGGCTCTGAACTTGTTTAGCCTACTAAAACTTCCAACGTACACAGCCTCTCCTGCTCAATCTGGCCAAAATTCACCAACGAAATTACGAACGTCCAGGGATTGCTCCTACACTAAAGGTGCCAGCCCTGAAAGCTCTTGCTGGTCCTCATCTCCACTGGTAACCTCTCAAACGAACCACAAACACTTGGCCTCTGAACTTGTTTCGCCTACTAAAACTTCCAACGTACACAGCCTCTCCTGCTCAATCTGGCCAGAGCTCAACACCGACATTGCGAACGTCCAGCGATTGCTCCTACACTAAAGGTGCCAGCCCTGAAAGCTCTTGCTGGTCCTCATCTCCCACTGGTAACCTCTCAAACGAACCACAAACACTTGGGCTCTGAACTTGTTTAGCCTACTAAAACTTCCAACGTACACAGCCTCTCCTGCTCAATCTGGCCAGAGCTCAACACCGACATTGCGAACGTCCAGGGATTGCTCCTACACTAAAGGTGCCAGCCCTGAAAGCTCTTGCTGGTCCTCATCTCCCACTGGTAACCTCTCAAACGAACCACAAACACTTGGGCTCTGAACTTGTTTAGCCTACTAAAACTTCCAACGTACACAGCCTCTCCTGCTCAATCTGGCCAGAGCTCAACACCGAAATTACGAACGTCCAGGGATTGCTCCTACACTAAGGTGCCAGCCCTGAAAGCTCTTGCTGGTCCTCATCTCCCACTGGTAACCTCTCAAACGAACCACAAACACTTGGGCTCTGAACTTGTTTAGCCTACTAAAACTTCCAACGTACACAGCCTCTCCTGCTCAATCTGGCCAGAGCTCAACACCGACATTGCGAACGTCCAGGGATTGCTCCTACACTAAAGGTGCCAGCCCTGAAAGCTCTTGCTGGTCCTCATCTCCCACTGGTAACCTCTCAAACGAACCACAAACACTTGGGCTCTGAACTTGTTTAGCCTACTAAAACTTCCAACGTACACAGCCTCTCCTGCTCAATCTGGCCAGAGCTCAACACCGACATTGCGAACGTCCAGCGATTGCTCCTACACTAAAGGTGCCAGCCCTGAAAGCTCTTGCTGGTCCTCATCTCCCACTGGTAACCTCTCAAACGAACCACAAACACTTGGGCTCTGAACTTGTTTAGCCTACTAAAACTTCCAACGTACACAGCCTCTCCTGCTCAATCTGGCCAGAGCTCAACACCGATATTGCGAACGTCCAGGGATTGCTCCTACACTAAAGGTGCCAGCCCTGAAAGCTCTTGCTGGTCCTCATCTCCCACTGGTAACCTCTCAAACGAACCACAAACACTTGGGCTCTGAACTTGTTTAGCCTACTAAAACTTCCAACGTACACAGCCTCTCCTGCTCAATCTGGCCAGAGCTCAACACCGACATTGCGAACGTCCAGCGATTGCTCCTACACTAAAGGTGCCAGCCCTGAAAGCTCTTGCTGGTCCTCATCTCCCACTGGTAACCTCTCAAACGAACCACAAACACTTGGGCTCTGAACTTGTTTAGCCTACTAAAACTTCCAACGTACACAGCCTCTCCTGCTCAATCTGGCCAGAGCTCAACACCGACATTGCGAACGTCCAGCGATTGCTCCTACACTAAAGGTGCCAGCCCTGAAAGCTCTTGCTGGTCCTCATCTCCCACTGGTAACCTCTCAAACGAACCACAAACACTTGGGCTCTGAACTTGTTTAGCCTACTAAAACTTCCAACGTACACAGCCTCTCCTGCTCAATCTGGCCAGAGCTCAACACCGACATTGCGAACGTCCAGGGATTGCTCCTACACTAAAGGTGCCAGCCCTGAAAGCTCTTGCTGGTCCTCATCTCCCACTGGTAACCTCTCAAACGAACCACAAACACTTGGGCTCTGAACTTGTTTAGCCTACTAAAACTTCCAACGTACACAGCCTCTCCTGCTCAATCTGGCCAGAGCTCAACACCGACATTGCGAACGTCCAGGGATTGCTCCTACACTAAAGGTGCCAGCCCTGAAAGCTCTTGCTGGTCCTCATCTCCCACTGGTAACCTCTCAAATGGACCACAAACACTTGGGCTCTGAACTTGTTTCGCCTACTAAAACTTCCAACGTACACAGCCTCTCCTGCTCAATCTGGCCAGAGCTCAACACCGACATTGCGAACGTCCAGCGATTGCTCCTACACTAAAGGTGCCAGCCCTGAAAGCTCTTGCTGGTCCTCATCTCCCACTGGTAACCTCTCAAACGAACCACAAACACTTGGGCTCTGAACTTGTTTAGCCTACTAAAACTTCCAACGTACACAGCCTCTCCTGCTCAATCTGGCCAGAGCTCAACACCGAAATTGCGAACGTCCAGGGATTGCTCCTACACTAAAGGTGCCAGCCCTGAAAGCTCTTGCTGGTCCTCATCTCCCACTGGTAACCTCTCAAACGAACCACAAACACTTGGGCTCTGAACTTGTTTCGCCTACTAAAACTTCCAACGTACACAGCCTCTCCTGCTCAATCTGGCCAAAATTCACCAACGAAATTACGAACGTCCAGGGATTGCTCCTACACTAAAGGTGCCAGCCCTGAAAGCTCTTGCTGGTCCTCATCTCCCACTGGTAACCTCTCAAACGAACCACAAACACTTGGGCTCTGAACTTGTTTCGCCTACTAAAACTTCCAACGTACACAGCCTCTCCTGCTCAATCTGGCCAGAGCTCAACACCGACATTGCGAACGTCCAGCGATTGCTCCTACACTAAAGGTGCCAGCCCTGAAAGCTCTTGCTGGTCCTCATCTCCCACTGGTAACCTCTCAAACGAACCACAAACACTTGGGCTCTGAACTTGTTTAGCCTACTAAAACTTCCAACGTACACAGCCTCTCCTGCTCAATCTGGCCAAAATTCACCAACGAAATTACGAACGTCCAGGGATTGCTCCTACACTAAAGGTGCCAGCCCTGAAAGCTCTTGCTGGTCCTCATCTCCCACTGGTAACCTCTCAAACGAACCACAAACACTTGGGCTCTGAACTTGTTTAGCCTACTAAAACTTCCAACGTACACAGCCTCTCCTGCTCAATCTGGCCAAAATTCACCAACGAAATTACGAACGTCCAGGGATTGCTCCTACACTAAAGGTGCCAGCCCTGAAAGCTCTTGCTGGTCCTCATCTCCCACTGGTAACCTCTCAAACGAACCACAAACACTTGGGCTCTGAACTTGTTTAGCCTACTAAAACTTCCAATGTACACAGCCTCTCCTGCTCAATCTGGCCAGAGCTCAACACCGACATTGCGAACGTCCAGGGATTGCTCCTACACTAAAGGTGCCAGCCCTGAAAGCTCTTGCTGGTCCTCATCTCCCACTGGTAACCTCTCAAACGAACCACAAACACTTGGGCTCTGAACTTGTTTAGCCTACTAAAACTTCCAACGTACACAGACTCTCCTGCTCAATCTGGCCAGAGCTCAACACCGACATTGCGAACGTCCAGGGATTGCTCCTACACTAAAGGTGCCAGCCCTGAAAGCTCTTGCTGGTCCTCATCTCCCACTGGTAACCTCTCAAACGAACCACAAACACTTGGGCTCTGAACTTGTTTAGCCTACTAAAACTTCCAACGTACACAGCCTCTCCTGCTCAATCTGGCCAGAGCTCAACACCGACATTGCGAACGTCCAGGATTGCTCCTACACTAAAGGTGCCAGCCCTGAAAGCTCTTGCTGGTCCTCATCTCCCACTGGTAACCTCTCAAACGAACCACAAACACTTGGGCTCTGAACTTGTTTAGCCTACTAAAACTTCCAACGTACACAGCCTCTCCTGCTCAATCTGGCCAAAATTCACCAACGAAATTACGAACGTCCAGGGATTGCTCCTACACTAAAGGTGCCAGCCCTGAAAGCTCTTGCTGGTCCTCATCTCCCACTGGTAACCTCTCAAACGAACCACAAACACTTGGGCTCTGAACTTGTTTAGCCTACTAAAACTTCCAACGTACACAGCCTCTCCTGCTCAATCTGGCCAGAGCTCAACACCGACATTGCGAACGTCCAGGGATTGCTCCTACACTAAAGGTGCCAGCCCTGAAAGCTCTTGCTGGTCCTCATCTCCCACTGGTAACCTCTCAAATGAACCACAAACAATTGGGCTCTGAACTTGTTTCGCCTACTAAAACTTCCAACGTACACAGCCTCTCCTGCTCAATCTGGCCAGAGCTCAACACCGACATTGCGAACGTCCAGGGATTGCTCCTACACTAAAGGTGCCAGCCCTGAAAGCTCTTGCTGGTCCTCATCTCCCACTGGTAACCTCTCAAACGAACCACAAACACTTGGGCTCTGAACTTGTTTAGCCTACTAAAACTTCCAACGTACACAGCCTCTCCTGCTCAATCTGGCCAGAGCTCAACACCGACATTGCGAACGTCCAGCGATTGCTCCTACACTAAAGGTGCCAGCCCTGAAAGCTCTTGCTGGTCCTCATCTCCCACTGGTAACCTCTCAAACGAACCACAAACACTTGGGCTCTGAACTTGTTTAGCCTACTAAAACTTCCAACGTACACAGCCTCTCCTGCTCAATCTGGCCAGAGCTCAACACCGATATTGCGAACGTCCAGGGATTGCTCCTACACTAAAGGTGCCAGCCCTGAAAGCTCTTGCTGGTCCTCATCTCCCACTGGTAACCTCTCAAACGAACCACAAACACTTGGGCTCTGAACTTGTTTAGCCTACTAAAACTTCCAACGTACACAGCCTCTCCTGCTCAATCTGGCCAGAGCTCAACACCGACATTGCGAACGTCCAGGGATTGCTCCTACACTAAAGGTGCCAGCCCTGAAAGCTCTTGCTGGTCCTCATCTCCCACTGGTAACCTCTCAAACGAACCACAAACACTTGGGCTCTGAACTTGTTTAGCCTACTAAAACTTCCAACGTACACAGCCTCTCCTGCTCAATCTGGCCAGAGCTCAACACCGACATTGCGAACGTCCAGCGATTGCTCCTACACTAAAGGTGCCAGCCCTGAAAGCTCTTGCTGGTCCTCATCTCCCACTGGTAACCTCTCAAACGAACCACAAACACTTGGGCTCTGAACTTGTTTAGCCTACTAAAACTTCCAACGTACACAGCCTCTCCTGCTCAATCTGGCCAGAGCTCAACACCGATATTGCGAACGTCCAGGGATTGCTCCTACACTAAAGGTGCCAGCCCTGAAAGCTCTTGCTGGTCCTCATCTCCCACTGGTAACCTCTCAAACGAACCACAAACACTTGGGCTCTGAACTTGTTTAGCCTACTAAAACTTCCAACGTACACAGCCTCTCCTGCTCAATCTGGCCAGAGCTCAACACCGACATTGCGAACGTCCAGCGATTGCTCCTACACTAAAGGTGCCAGCCCTGAAAGCTCTTGCTGGTCCTCATCTCCCACTGGTAACCTCTCAAATGAACCACAAACACTTGGGCTCTGAACTTGTTTCGCCTACTAAAACTTCCAACGTACACAGCCTCTCCTGCTCAATCTGGCCAGAGCTCAACACCGACATTGCGAACGTCCAGGGATTGCTCCTACACTAAAGGTGCCAGCCCTGAAAGCTCTTGCTGGTCCTCATCTCCCACTGGTAACCTCTCAAACGAACCACAAACACTTGGGCTCTGAACTTGTTTAGCCTACTAAAACTTCCAACGTACACAGCCTCTCCTGCTCAATCTGGCCAGAGCTCAACACCGACATTGCGAACGTCCAGGGATTGCTCCTACACTAAAGGTGCCAGCCCTGAAAGCTCTTGCTGGTCCTCATCTCCCACTGGTAACCTCTCAAACGAACCACAAACACTTGGGCTCTGAACTTGTTTAGCCTACTAAAACTTCCAACGTACACAGCCTCTCCTGCTCAATCTGGCCAGAGCTCAACACCGATATTGCGAACGTCCAGGGATTGCTCCTACACTAAAGGTGCCAGCCCTGAAAGCTCTTGCTGGTCCTCATCTCCCACTGGTAACCTCTCAAACGAACCACAAACACTTGGGCTCTGAACTTGTTTCGCCTACTAAAACTTCCAACGTACACAGCCTCTCCTGCTCAATCTGGCCAGAGCTCAACACCGATATTGCGAACGTCCAGGGATTGCTCCTACACTAAAGGTGCCAGCCCTGAAAGCTCTTGCTGGTCCTCATCTCCCACTGGTAACCTCTCAAACGAACCACAAACACTTGGGCTCTGAACTTGTTTAGCCTACTAAAACTTCCAACGTACACAGCCTCTCCTGCTCAATCTGGCCAGAGCTCAACACCGATATTGCGAACGTCCAGGGATTGCTCCTACACTAAAGGTGCCAGCCCTGAAAGCTCTTGCTGGTCCTCATCTCCCACTGGTAACCTCTCAAACGAACCACAAACACTTGGGCTCTGAACTTGTTTCGCCTACTAAAACTTCCAACGTACACAGCCTCTCCTGCTCAATCTGGCCAGAGCTCAACACCGATATTGCGAACGTCCAGGGATTGCTCCTACACTAAAGGTGCCAGCCCTGAAAGCTCTTGCTGGTCCTCATCTCCCACTGGTAACCTCTCAAACGAACCACAAACACTTGGGCTCTGAACTTGTTTAGCCTACTAAAACTTCCAACGTACACAGCCTCTCCTGCTCAATCTGGCCAGAGCTCAACACCGACATTGCGAACGTTCAGGGATTGCTCCTACACTAAAGGTGCCAGCCCTGAAAGCTCTTGCTGGTCCTCATCTCCCACTGGTAACCTCTCAAATGGACCACAAACACTTGGGCTCTGAACTTGTTTCGCCTACTAAAACTTCCAACGTACACAGCCTCTCCTGCTCAATCTGGCCAGAGCTCAACACCGACATTGCGAACGTCCAGCGATTGCTCCTACACTAAAGGTGCCAGCCCTGAAAGCTCTTGCTGGTCCTCATCTCCCACTGGTAACCTCTCAAACAAACCACAAACACTTGGGCTCTGAACTTGTTTAGCCTACTAAAACTTCCAACGTACACAGCCTCTCCTGCTCAATCTGGCCAGAGCTCAACACCGACATTGCGAACGTCCAGGGATTGCTCCTACACTAAAGGTGCCAGCCCTGAAAGCTCTTGCTGGTCCTCATCTCCCACTGGTAACCTCTCAAACGAACCGCAAACACTTGGACTCTGAACTTGTTTAGCCTACTAAAACTTCCAACATACACAGCCTCTCCTGCTCAATCTGGCCAGAGCTCAACACAGAAATTGCGAACGTCCAGCGATTGCTCCTACACTAAAGGTGCCAGCCCTGAAAGCTCTTGCTGGTCCTCATCTCCCACTGGTAACCTCTCAAACGAACCACAAACACTTGGGCTCTGAACTTGTTTAGCCTACTAAAACTTCCAACGTACACAGCCTCTCCTGCTCAATCTGGCCAGAGCTCAACACCGACATTGCGAACGTCCAGCGATTGCTCCTACACTAAAGGGGCCAGCCCTGAAAGCTCTTGCTGGTCCTCATCTCCCACTGGTAACCTCTCAAACGAACCACAAACACTTGGGCTCTGAACTTGTTTAGCCTACTAAAACTTCCAACGTACACAGCCTCTCCTGCTCAATCTGGCCAGAGCTCAACACCGATATTGCGAACGTCCAGGGATTGCTCCTACACTAAAGGTGCCAGCCCTGAAAGCTCTTGCTGGTCCTCATCTCCCACTGGTAACCTCTCAAACGAACCACAAACACTTGGGCTCTGAACTTGTTTAGCCTACTAAAACTTCCAACGTACACAGCCTCTCCTGCTCAATCTGGCCAGAGCTCAACACCGATATTGCGAACGTCCAGGGATTGCTCCTACACTAAAGGTGCCAGCCCTGAAAGCTCTTGCTGGTCCTCATCTCCCACTGGTAACCTCTCAAACGAACCACAAACACTTGGGCTCTGAACTTGTTTCGCCTACTAAAACTTCCAACGTACACAGCCTCTCCTGCTCAATCTGGCCAGAGCTCAACACCGATATTGCGAACGTCCAGGGATTGCTCCTACACTAAAGGTGCCAGCCCTGAAAGCTCTTGCTGGTCCTCATCTCCCACTGGTAACCTCTCAAACGAACCACAAACACTTGGGCTCTGAACTTGTTTAGCCTACTAAAACTTCCAACGTACACAGCCTCTCCTGCTCAATCTGGCCAGAGCTCAACACCGATATTGCGAACGTCCAGGGATTGCTCCTACACTAAAGGTGCCAGCCCTGAAAGCTCTTGCTGGTCCTCATCTCCCACTGGTAACCTCTCAAACGAACCACAAACACTTGGGCTCTGAACTTGTTTCGCCTACTAAAACTTCCAACGTACACAGCCTCTCCTGCTCAATCTGGCCAGAGCTCAACACCGATATTGCGAACGTCCAGGGATTGCTCCTACACTAAAGGTGCCAGCCCTGAAAGCTCTTGCTGGTCCTCATCTCCCACTGGTAACCTCTCAAACGAACCACAAACACTTGGGCTCTGAACTTGTTTAGCCTACTAAAACTTCCAACGTACACAGCCTCTCCTGCTCAATCTGGCCAGAGCTCAACACCGACATTGCGAACGTTCAGGGATTGCTCCTACACTAAAGGTGCCAGCCCTGAAAGCTCTTGCTGGTCCTCATCTCCCACTGGTAACCTCTCAAATGGACCACAAACACTTGGGCTCTGAACTTGTTTCGCCTACTAAAACTTCCAACGTACACAGCCTCTCCTGCTCAATCTGGCCAGAGCTCAACACCGACATTGCGAACGTCCAGCGATTGCTCCTACACTAAAGGTGCCAGCCCTGAAAGCTCTTGCTGGTCCTCATCTCCCACTGGTAACCTCTCAAACAAACCACAAACACTTGGGCTCTGAACTTGTTTAGCCTACTAAAACTTCCAACGTACACAGCCTCTCCTGCTCAATCTGGCCAGAGCTCAACACCGACATTGCGAACGTCCAGGGATTGCTCCTACACTAAAGGTGCCAGCCCTGAAAGCTCTTGCTGGTCCTCATCTCCCACTGGTAACCTCTCAAACGAACCGCAAACACTTGGACTCTGAACTTGTTTAGCCTACTAAAACTTCCAACATACACAGCCTCTCCTGCTCAATCTGGCCAGAGCTCAACACAGAAATTGCGAACGTCCAGCGATTGCTCCTACACTAAAGGTGCCAGCCCTGAAAGCTCTTGCTGGTCCTCATCTCCCACTGGTAACCTCTCAAACGAACCACAAACACTTGGGCTCTGAACTTGTTTAGCCTACTAAAACTTCCAACGTACACAGCCTCTCCTGCTCAATCTGGCCAGAGCTCAACACCGACATTGCGAACGTCCAGGGATTGCTCCTACACTAAAGGTGCCAGCCCTGAAAGCTCTTGCTGGTCCTCATCTCCCACTGGTAACCTCTCAAACGAACCACAAACACTTGGGCTCTGAACTTGTTTAGCCTACTAAAACTTCCAACGTACACAGCCTCTCCTGCTCAATCTGGCCAGAGCTCAACACCGATATTGCGAACGTCCAGGGATTGCTCCTACACTAAAGGTGCCAGCCCTGAAAGCTCTTGCTGGTCCTCATCTCCCACTGGTAACCTCTCAAACGAACCACAAACACTTGGGCTCTGAACTTGTTTAGCCTACTAAAACTTCCAACGTACACAGCCTCTCCTGCTCAATCTGGCCAGAGCTCAACACCGAAATTGCGAACGTCCAGGGATTGCTCCTACACTAAAGGTGCCAGCCCTGAAAGCTCTTGCTGGTCCTCATCTCCCACTGGTAACCTCTCAAATGGACCACAAACACTTGGGCTCTGAACTTGTTTAGCCTACTAAAACTTCCAACGTACACAGCCTCTCCTGCTCAATCTGGCCAGAGCTCAACACCGACATTGCGAACGTCCAGCGATTGCTCCTACACTAAAGGTGCCAGCCCTGAAAGCTCTTGCTGGTCCTCATCTCCCACTGGTAACCTCTCAAACGAACCACAAACACTTGGGCTCTGAACTTGTTTAGCCTACTAAAACTTCCAACGTACACAGCCTCTCCTGCTCAATCTGGCCAGAGCTCAACACCGACATTGCGAACGTCCAGGGATTGCTCCTACACTAAAGGTGCCAGCCCTGAAAGCTCTTGCTGGTCCTCATCTCCCACTGGTAACCTCTCAAACGAACCACAAACACTTGGCCTCTGAACTTGTTTAGCCTACTAAAACTTCCAACATACACAGCCTCTCCTGCTCAATCTGGCCAGAGCTCAACACCGAAATTGCGAACGTCCAGGGATTGCTCCTACACTAAAGGTGCCAGCCCTGAAAGCTCTTGCTGGTCCTCATCTCCCACTGGTAACCTCTCAAACGAACCACAAACACTTGGGCTCTGAACTTGTTTAGCCTACTAAAACTTCCAACGTACACAGCCTCTCCTGCTCAATCTGGCCAAAATTCACCAACGAAATTACGAACGTCCAGGGATTGCTCCTACACTAAAGGTGCCAGCCCTGAAAGCTCTTGCTGGTCCTCATCTCCCACTGGTAACCTCTCAAACGAACCACAAACACTTGGGCTCTAAACTTGTTTAGCCTAATAAAACTTCCAACGTACACAGCCTCTCCTGCTCAATCTGGCCAAAATTCACCAACGAAATTACGAACGTCCAGGGATTGCTCCTACACTAAAGGTGCCAGCCCTGAAAGCTCTTGCTGGTCCTCATCTCCCACTGGTAACCTCTCAAACGAACCACAAACACTTGGGCTCTGAACTTGTTTAGCCTACTAAAACTTCCAACGTACACAGCCTCTCCTGCTCAATCTGGCCAGAGCTCAACACCGACATTGCGAACGTCCAGGGATTGCTCCTACACTAAAGGTGCCAGCCCTGAAAGCTCTTGCTGGTCCTCATCTCCCACTGGTAACCTCTCAAACGAACCACAAACACTTGGGCTCTGAACTTGTTTAGCCTACTAAAACTTCCAACGTACACAGCCTCTCCTGCTCAATCTGGCCAGAGCTCAACACCGACATTGCGAACGTCCAGGGATTGCTCCTACACTAAAGGTGCCAGCCCTGAAAGCTCTTGCTGGTCCTCATCTCCCACTGGTAACCTCTCAAATGAACCACAAACACTTGGGCTCTGAACTTGTTTAGCCTACTAAAACTTCCAACATACACAGCCTCTCCTGCTCAATCTGGCCAGAGCTCAACACCGACATTGCGAACGTCCAGGGATTGCTCCTACACTAAAGGTGCCAGCCCTGAAAGCTCTTGCTGGTCCTCATCTCCCACTGGTAACCTCTCAAACGAACCACAAACACTTGGGCTCTGAACTTGTTTCGCCTACTAAAACTTCCAACGTACACAGCCTCTCCTGCTCAATCTGGCCAAAATTCACCAACGAAATTACGAACGTCCAGGGATTGCTCCTACACTAAAGGTGCCAGCCCTGAAAGCTCTTGCTGGTCCTCATCTCCCACTGGTAACCTCTCAAACGAACCACAAACACTTGGGCTCTGAACTTGTTTCGCCTACTAAAACTTCCAACGTACACAGCCTCTCCTGCTCAATCTGGCCAGAGCTCAACACCGACATTGCGAACGTCCAGGGATTGCTCCTACACTAAAGGTGCCAGCCCTGAAAGCTCTTGCTGGTCCTCATCTCCCACTGGTAACCTCTCAAACGAACCACAAACACTTGGGCTCTGAACTTGTTTAGCCTACTAAAACTTCCAACATACACAGCCTCTCCTGCTCAATCTGGCCAGAGCTCAACACCGAAATTGCGAACGTCCAGGATTGCTCCTACACTAAAGGTGCCAGCCCTGAAAGCTCTTGCTGGTCCTCATCTCCCACTGGTAACCTCTCAAACGAACCACAAACACTTGGGCTCTGAACTTGTTTAGCCTACTAAAACTTCCAACGTACACAGCCTCTCCTGCTCAATCTGGCCAGAGCTCAACACCGACATTGCGAACGTCCAGGGATTGCTCCTACACTAAAGGTGCCAGCCCTGAAAGCTCTTGCTGGTCCTCATCTCCCACTGGTAACCTCTCAAACGAACCACAAACACTTGGGCTCTGAACTTGTTTCGCCTACTAAAACTTCCAACGTACACAGCCTCTCCTGCTCAATCTGGCCAGAGCTCAACACCGACATTGCGAACGTCCAGGGATTGCTCCTACACTAAAGGTGCCAGCCCTGAAAGCTCTTGCTGGTCCTCATCTCCCACTGGTAACCTCTCAAACGAACCACAAACACTTGGGCTCTGAACTTGTTTAGCCTACTAAAACTTCCAACGTACACAGCCTCTCCTGCTCAATCTGGCCAGAGCTCAACACCGACATTGCGAACGTCCAGGGATTGCTCCTACACTAAAGGTGCCAGCCCTGAAAGCTCTTGCTGGTCCTCATCTCCCACTGGTAACCTCTCAAACGAACCACAAACACTTGGGCTCTGAACTTGTTTCGCCTACTAAAACTTCCAACGTACACAGCCTCTCCTGCTCAATCTGGCCAAAATTCACCAACGAAATTACGAACGTCCAGGGATTGCTCCTACACTAAAGGTGCCAGCCCTGAAAGCTCTTGCTGGTCCTCATCTCCCACTGGTAACCTCTCAAACGAACCACAAACACTTGGGCTCTGAACTTGTTTCGCCTACTAAAACTTCCAACGTACACAGCCTCTCCTGCTCAATCTGGCCAGAGCTCAACACCGACATTGCGAACGTCCAGGGATTGCTCCTACACTAAAGGTGCCAGCCCTGAAAGCTCTTGCTGGTCCTCATCTCCCACTGGTAACCTCTCAAACGAACCACAAACACTTGGGCTCTGAACTTGTTTAGCCTACTAAAACTTCCAACGTACACAACCTCTCCTGCTCAATCTGGCCAGAGCTCAACACCGACATTGCGAACGTCCAGGGATTGCTCCTACACTAAAGGTGCCAGCCCTGAAAGCTCTTGCTGGTCCTCATCTCCCACTGGTAACCTCTCAAATGAACCACAAACACTTGGGCTCTGAACTTGTTTAGCCTACTAAAACTTCCAACATACACAGCCTCTCCTGCTCAATCTGGCCAGAGCTCAACACCGACATTGCGAACGTCCAGGGATTGCTCCTACACTAAAGGTGCCAGCCCTGAAAGCTCTTGCTGGTCCTCATCTCCCACTGGTAACCTCGCAAACGAACCACAAACACTTGGGCTCTGAACTTGTTTCGCCTACTAAAACTTCCAACGTACACAGCCTCTCCTGCTCAATCTGGCCAAAATTCACCAACGAAATTACGAACGTCCAGGGATTGCTCCTACACTAAAGGTGCCAGCCCTGAAAGCTCTTAATGGTCCTCATCTCCCACTGGTAACCTCTCAAACGAACCACAAACACTTGGGCTCTGAACTTGTTTCGCCTACTAAAACTTCCAACGTACACAGCCTCTCCTGCTCAATCTGGCCAGAGCTCAACACCGACATTGCGAACGTCCAGGGATTGCTCCTACACTAAAGGTGCCAGCCCTGAAAGCTCTTGCTGGTCCTCATCTCCCACTGGTAACCTCTCAAACGAACCACAAACACTTGGGCTCTGAACTTGTTTAGCCTACTAAAACTTCCAACGTACACAGCCTCTCCTGCTCAATCTGGCCAGAGCTCAACACCGAAATTGCGAACGTCCAGGGATTGCTCCTACACTAAAGGTGCCAGCCCTGAAAGCTCTTGCTGGTCCTCATCTCCCACTGGTAACCTCTCAAACGAACCACAAACACTTGGGCTCTAAACTTGTTTAGCCTACTAAAACTTCCAACGTACAAAGCCTCTCCTGCTCAATCTGGCCAAAATTCACCAACGAAATTACGAACGTCCAGGGATTGCTCCTACACTAAAGGTGCCAGCCCTGAAAGCTCTTGCTGGTCCTCATCTCCCACTGGTAACCTCTCAAACGAACCACAAACACTTGGGCTCTGAACTTGTTTCGCCTACTAAAACTTCCAACGTACACAGCCTCTCCTGCTCAATCTGGCCAGAGCTCAACACCGACATTGCGAACGTCCAGGGATTGCTCCTACACTAAAGGTGCCAGCCCTGAAAGCTCTTGCTGGTCCTCATCTCCCACTGGTAACCTCTCAAACGAACCACAAACACTTGGGCTCTGAACTTGTTTAGCCTACTAAAACTTCCAACGTACACAGCCTCTCCTGCTCAATCTGGCCAGAGCTCAACACCGACATTGCGAACGTCCAGGGATTGCTCCTACACTAAAGGTGCCAGCCCTGAAAGCTCTTGCTGGTCCTCATCTCCCACTGGTAACCTCTCAAACGAACCACAAACACTTGGGCTCTGAACTTGTTTAGCCTACTAAAACTTCCAACGTACACAGCCTCTCCTGCTCAATCTGGCCAGAGCTCAACACCGACATTGCGAACGTCCAGGGATTGCTCCTACACTAAAGGTGCCAGCCCTGAAAGCTCTTGCTGGTCCTCATCTCCCACTGGTAACCTCTCAAACGAACCACAAACACTTGGGCTCTCAACTTGTTTAGCCTACTAAAACTTCCAACGTACACAGCCTCTCCTGCTCAATCTGGCCAAAATTCACCAACGAAATTACGAACGTCCAGGGATTGCTCCTACACTAAAGGTGCCAGCCCTGAAAGCTCTTGCTGGTCCTCATCTCCCACTGGTAACCTCTCAAACGAACCACAAACACTTGGGCTCTGAACTTGTTTAGCCTACTAAAACTTCCAACGTACACAGCCTCTCCTGCTCAATCTGGCCAGAGCTCAACACCGACATTGCGAACGTCCAGGGATTGCTCCTACACTAAAGGTGCCAGCCCTGAAAGCTCTTGCTGGTCCTCATCTCCCACTGGTAACCTCTCAAATGAACCACAAACAATTGGGCTCTGAACTTGTTTCGCCTACTAAAACTTCCAACGTACACAGCCTCTCTTGCTCAATCTGGCCAGAGCTCAACACCGACATTGCGAACGTCCAGGGATTGCTCCTACACTAAAGGTGCCAGCCCTGAAAGCTCTTGCTGGTCCTCATCTCCCACTGGTAACCTCTCAAACGAACCACAACACTTGGGCTCTGAACTTGTTTAGCCTACTAAAACTTCCAACGTACACAGCCTCTCCTGCTCAATCTGGCCAGAGCTCAACACCGACATTGCGAACGTCCAGGGATTGCTCCTACACTAAAGTTGCCAGCCCTGAAAGCTCTTGCTGGTCCTCATCTCCCACTGGTAACCTCTCAAACGAACCACAAACACTTGGGCTCTGAACTTGTTTAGCCTACTAAAACTTCCAACGTACACAGCCTCTCCTGCTCAATCTGGCCAGAGCTCAACACCGATATTGCGAACGTCCAGGGATTGCTCCTACACTAAAGGTGCCAGCCCTGAAAGCTCTTGCTGGTCCTCATCTCCCACTGGTAACCTCTCAAACGAACCACAAACACTTGGGCTCTGAACTTGTTTAGCCTACTAAAACTTCCAACGTACACAGCCTCTCCTGCTCAATCTGGCCAGAGCTCAACACCGACATTGCGAACGTCCAGGGATTGCTCCTACACTAAAGGTGCCAGCCCTGAAAGCTCTTGCTGGTCCTCATCTCCCACTGGTAACCTCTCAAACGAACCACAAACACTTGGGCTCTGAACTTGTTTAGCCTACTAAAACTTCCAACGTACACAGCCTCTCCTGCTCAATCTGGCCAGAGCTCAACACCGACATTGCGAACGTCCAGGGATTGCTCCTACACTAAAGGTGCCAGCCCTGAAAGCTCTTGCTGGTCCTCATCTCCCACTGGTAACCTCTCAAACGAACCACAAACACTTGGGCTCTGAACTTGTTTAGCCTACTAAAACTTCCAACGTACACAGCCTCTCCTGCTCAATCTGGCCAGAGCTCAACACCGATATTGCGAACGTCCAGGGATTGCTCCTACACTAAAGGTGCCAGCCCTGAAAGCTCTTGCTGGTCCTCATCTCCCACTGGTAACCTCTCAAACGAACCACAAACACTTGGGCTCTGAACTTGTTTAGCCTACTAAAACTTCCAACGTACACAGCCTCTCCTGCTCAATCTGGCCAGAGCTCAACACCGACATTGCGAACGTCCAGGGATTGCTCCTACACTAAAGGTGCCAGCCCTGAAAGCTCTTGCTGGTCCTCATCTCCCACTGGTAACCTCTCAAATGAACCACAAACAATTGGGCTCTGAACTTGTTTCGCCTACTAAAACTTCCAACGTACACAGCCTCTCCTGCTCAATCTGGCCAGAGCTCAACACCGACATTGTGAACGTCCAGGGATTGCTCCTACACTAAAGGTGCCAGCCCTGAAAGCTCTTGCTGGTCCTCATCTCCCACTGGTAACCTCTCAAACGAACCACAAACACTTGGGCTCTGAACTTGTTTAGCCTACTAAAACTTCCAACGTACACAGCCTCTCCTGCTCAATCTGGCCAGAGCTCAACACCGACATTGCGAACGTCCAGGGATTGCTCCTACACTAAAGGTGCCAGCCCTGAAAGCTCTTGCTGGTCCTCATCTCCCACTGGTAACCTCTCAAACGAACCACAAACACTTGGGCTCTGAACTTGTTTAGCCTACTAAAACTTCCAACATACACAGCCTCTCCTGCTCAATCTGGCCAGAGCTCAACACCGACATTGCGAACGTCCAGGGATTGCTCCTACACTAAAGGTGCCAGCCCTGAAAGCTCTTGCTGGTCCTCATCTCCCACTGGTAACCTCTCAAACGAACCACAAACACTTGGGCTCTGAACTTGTTTAGCCTACTAAAACTTCCAACGTACACAGCCTCTCCTGCTCAATCTGGCCAGAGCTCAACACCGATATTGCGAACGTCCAGGGATTGCTCCTACACTAAAGGTGCCAGCCCTGAAAGCTCTTGCTGGTCCTCATCTCCCACTGGTAACCTCTCAAACGAACCACAAACACTTGGGCTCTGAACTTGTTTAGCCTACTAAAACTTCCAACGTACACAGCCTCTCCTGCTCAATCTGGCCAGAGCTCAACACCGACATTGCGAACGTTCAGGGATTGCTCCTACACTAAAGGTGCCAGCCCTGAAAGCTCTTGCTGGTCCTCATCTCCCACTGGTAACCTCTCAAATGGACCACAAACACTTGGGCTCTGAACTTGTTTCGCCTACTAAAACTTCCAACGTACACAGCCTCTCCTGCTCAATCTGGCCAGAGCTCAACACCGACATTGCGAACGTCCAGCGATTGCTCCTACACTAAAGGTGCCAGCCCTGAAAGCTCTTGCTGGTCCTCATCTCCCACTGGTAACCTCTCAAACGAACCACAAACACTTGGGCTCTGAACTTGTTTAGCCTACTAAAACTTCCAACGTACACAGCCTCTCCTGCTCAATCTGGCCAGAGCTCAACACCGAAATTGCGAACGTCCAGGGATTGCTCCTACACTAAAGGTGCCAGCCCTGAAAGCTCTTGCTGGTCCTCATCTCCCACTGGTAACCTCTCAAACGAACCGCAAACACTTGGGCTCTGAACTTGTTTAGCCTACTAAAACTTCCAACATACACAGCCTCTCCTGCTCAATCTGGCCAGAGCTCAACACCGAAATTGCGAACGTCCAGGGATTGCTCCTACACTAAAGGTGCCAGCCCTGAAAGCTCTTGCTGGTCCTCATCTCCCACTGGTAACCTCTCAAACGAACCAAAAACACTTGGGCTCTGAACTTGTTTAGCCTACTAAAACTTCCAACGTACACAGCCTCTCCTGCTCAATCTGGCCAGAGCTCAACACCGACATTGCGAACGTCCAGGGATTGCTCCTACACTAAAGGTGCCAGCCCTGAAAGCTCTTGCTGGTCCTCATCTCCCACTGGTAACCTCTCAAACGAACCACAAACACTTGGGCTCTGAACTTGTTTAGCCTACTAAAACTTCCAACGTACACAGCCTCTCCTGCTCAATCTGGCCAGAGCTCAACACCGAAATTGCGAACGTCCAGGGATTGCTCCTACACTAAAGGTGCCAGCCCTGAAAGCTCTTGCTGGTCCTCATCTCCCACTGGTAACCTCTCAAACGAACCACAAACACTTGGGCTCTGAACTTGTTTAGCCTACTAAAACTTCCAACGTACACAGCCTCTCCTGCTCAATCTGGCCAGAGCTCAACACCGACATTGCGAACGTTCAGGGATTGCTCCTACACTAAAGGTGCCAGCCCTGAAAGCTCTTGCTGGTCCTCATCTCCCACTGGTAACCTCTCAAACGAACCACAAACACTTGGGCTCTGAACTTGTTTCGCCTACTAAAACTTCCAACGTACACAGCCTCTCCTGCTCAATCTGGCCAGAGCTCAACACCGACATTGCGAACGTCCAGGGATTGCTCCTACACTAAAGGTGCCAGCCCTGAAAGCTCTTGCTGGTCCTCATCTCCCACTGGTAACCTCTCAAACGAACCACAAACACTTGGGCTCTGAACTTGTTTAGCCTACTAAAACTTCCAACGTACACAGCCTCTCCTGCTCAATCTGGCCAGAGCTCAACACCGACATTGCGAACGTCCAGGGATTGCTCTACACTAAAGGTGCCAGCCCTGAAAGCTCTTGCTGGTCCTCATCTCCCACTGGTAACCTCTCAAACGAACCACAAACACTTGGCCTCTGAACTTGTTTAGCCTACTAAAACTTCCAACGTACACAGCCTCTCCTGCTCAATCTGGCAGAGCTCAACACCGAGACATTGCGAACGTCCAGGGATTGCTCCTACACTAAAGGTGCCAGCCCTGAAAGCTCTTGCTGGTCCTCATCTCCCACTGGTAACCTCTCAAACGAACCACAAACACTTGGGCTCTGAACTTGTTTAGCCTACTAAAACTTCCAACGTACACAGCCTCTCCTGCTCAATCTGGCCAAAATTCACCAACGAAATTACGAACGTCCAGGGATTGCTCCTACACTAAAGGTGCCAGCCCTGAAAGCTCTTGCTGGTCCTCATCTCCCACTGGTAACCTCTCAAATGAACCACAAACAATTGGGCTCTGAACTTGTTTAGCCTACTAAAACTTCCAACGTACACAGCCTCTCCTGCTCAATCTGGCCAAAATTCACCAACGAAATTACGAACGTCCAGGGATTGCTCCTACACTAAAGGTGCCAGCCCTGAAAGCTCTTGCTGGTCCTCATCTCCCACTGGTAACCTCTCAAACGAACCACAAACACTTGGGCTCTGAACTTGTTTCGCCTACTAAAACTTCCAACGTACACAGCCTCTCCTGCTCAATCTGGCCAGAGCTCAACACCGACATTGCGAACGTCCAGGGATTGCTCCTACACTAAAGGTGCCAGCCCTGAAAGCTCTTGCTGGTCCTCATCTCCCACTGGTAACCTCTCAAACGAACCACAAACACTTGGGCTCTGAACTTGTTTAGCCTACTAAAACTTCCAACGTACACAGCCTCTCCTGCTCAATCTGGCCAGAGCTCAACACCGACATTGCGAACGTCCAGGGATTGCTCCTACACTAAAGGTGCCAGCCCTGAAAGCTCTTGCTGGTCCTCATCTCCCACTGGTAACCTCTCAAACGAACCACAAACACTTGGGCTCTAAACTTGTTTAGCCTACTAAAACTTCCAACGTACACAGCCTCTCCTGCTCAATCTGGCCAAAATTCACCAACGAAATTACGAACGTCCAGGGATTGCTCCTACACTAAAGGTGCCAGCCCTGAAAGCTCTTGCTGGTCCTCATCTCCCACTGGTAACCTCTCAAACGAACCACAAACACTTGGGCTCTGAACTTGTTTAGCCTACTAAAACTTCCAACGTACACAGCCTTTCCTGCTCAATCTGGCCAGAGCTCAACACCGACATTGCGAACGTCCAGGGATTGCTCCTACACTAAAGGTGCCAGCCCTGAAAGCTCTTGCTGGTCCTCATCTCCCACTGGTAACCTCTCAAATGAACCACAAACACTTGGGCTCTGAACTTGTTTAGCCTACTAAAACTTCCAACATACACAGCCTCTCCTGCTCAATCTGGCCAGAGCTCAACACCGACATTGCGAACGTCCAGGGATTGCTCCTACACTAAAGGTGCCAGCCCTGAAAGCTCTTGCTGGTCCTCATCTCCCACTGGTAACCTCTCAAACGAACCACAAACACTTGGGCTCTGAACTTGTTTCGCCTACTAAAACTTCCAACGTACACAGCCTCTCCTGCTCAATCTGGCCAAAATTCACCAACGAAATTACGAACGTCCAGGGATTGCTCCTACACTAAAGGTGCCAGCCCTGAAAGCTCTTGCTGGTCCTCATCTCCCACTGGTAACCTCTCAAACGAACCACAAACACTTGGGCTCTGAACTTGTTTAGCCTACTAAAACTTCCAACGTACACAGCCTCTCCTGCTCAATCTGGCCAGAGCTCAACACCGACATTGCGAACGTCCAGGGATTGCTCCTACACTAAAGGTGCCAGCCCTGAAAGCTCTTGCTGGTCCTCATCTCCCACTGGTAACCTCTCAAACGAACCACAAACACTTGGGCTCTGAACTTGTTTAGCCTACTAAAACTTCCAACATACACAGCCTCTCCTGCTCAATCTGGCCAGAGCTCAACACCGAAATTGCGAACGTCCAGGGATTGCTCCTACACTAAAGGTGCCAGCCCTGAAAGCTCTTGCTGGTCCTCATCTCCCACTGGTAACCTCTCAAACGAACCACAAACACTTGGGCTCTGAACTTGTTTAGCCTACTAAAACTTCCAACGTACACAGCCTCTCCTGCTCAATCTGGCCAAAATTCACCAACGAAATTACGAACGTCCAGGGATTGCTCCTACACTAAAGGTGCCAGCCCTGAAAGCTCTTGCTGGTCCTCATCTCCCACTGGTAACCTCTCAAACGAACCACAAACACTTGGGCTCTGAACTTGTTTCGCCTACTAAAACTTCCAACGTACACAGCCTCTCCTGCTCAATCTGGCCAGAGCTCAACACCGACATTGCGAACGTCCAGGGATTGCTCCTACACTAAAGGTGCCAGCCCTGAAAGCTCTTGCTGGTCCTCATCTCCCACTGGTAACCTCTCAAACGAACCACAAACACTTGGGCTCTGAACTTGTTTAGCCTACTAAAACTTCCAACGTACACAGCCTCTCCTGCTCAATCTGGCCAGAGCTCAACACCGACATTGCGAACGTCCAGGGATTGCTCCTACACTAAAGGTGCCAGCCCTGAAAGCTCTTGCTGGTCCTCATCTCCCACTGGTAACCTCTCAAACGAACCACAAACACTTGGGCTCTAAACTTGTTTAGCCTACTAAAACTTCCAACGTACACAGCCTCTCCTGCTCAATCTGGCCAAAATTCACCAACGAAATTACGAACGTCCAGGGATTGCTCCTACACTAAAGGTGCCAGCCCTGAAAGCTCTTGCTGGTCCTCATCTCCCACTGGTAACCTCTCAAACGAACCACAAACACTTGGGCTCTGAACTTGTTTCGCCTACTAAAACTTCCAACGTACACAGCCTCTCCTGCTCAATCTGGCCAGAGCTCAACACCGACATTGCGAACGTCCAGGGATTGCTCCTACACTAAAGGTGCCAGCCCTGAAAGCTCTTGCTGGTCCTCATCTCCCACTGGTAACCTCTCAAACGAACCACAAACACTTGGGCTCTGAACTTGTTTAGCCTACTAAAACTTCCAACGTACACAGCCTCTCCTGCTCAATCTGGCCAGAGCTCAACACCGACATTGCGAACGTCCAGGGATTGCTCCTACACTAAAGGTGCCAGCCCTGAAAGCTCTTGCTGGTCCTCATCTCCCACTGGTAACCTCGCAAACGAACCACAAACACTTGGGCTCTGAACTTGTTTCGCCTACTAAAACTTCCAACGTACACAGCCTCTCCTGCTCAATCTGGCCAAAATTCACCACCGAAATTACGAACGTCCAGGGATTGCTCCTACACTAAAGGTGCCAGCCCTGAAAGCTCTTGCTGGTCCTCATCTCCCACTGGTAACCTCTCAAACGAACCACAAACACTTGGGCTCTGAACTTGTTTCGCCTACTAAAACTTCCAACGTACACAGCCTCTCCTGCTCAATCTGGCCAGAGCTCAACACCGACATTGCGAACGTCCAGGGATTGCTCCTACACTAAAGGTGCCAGCCCTGAAAGCTCTTGCTGGTCCTCATCTCCCACTGGTAACCTCTCAAACGAACCACAAACACTTGGGCTCTGAACTTGTTTCGCCTACTAAAACTTCCAACGTACACAGCCTCTCCTGCTCAATCTGGCCAGAGCTCAACACCGAAATTGCGAACGTCCAGGGATTGCTCCTACACTAAAGGTGCCAGCCCTGAAAGCTCTTGCTGGTCCTCATCTCCCACTGGTAACCTCTCAAACGAACCACAAACACTTGGGCTCTAAACTTGTTTAGCCTACTAAAACTTCCAACGTACACAGCCTCTCCTGCTCAATCTGGCCAAAATTCACCAACGAAATTACGAACGTCCAGGGATTGCTCCTACACTAAAGGTGCCAGCCCTGAAAGCTCTTGCTGGTCCTCATCTCCCACTGGTAACCTCTCAAACGAACCACAAACACTTGGGCTCTGAACTTGTTTAGCCTACTAAAACTTCCAACGTACACAGCCTCTCCTGCTCAATCTGGCCAGAGCTCAACACCGACATTGCGAACGTCCAGGGATTGCTCCTACACTAAAGGTGCCAGCCCTGAAAGCTCTTGCTGGTCCTCATCTCCCACTGGTAACCTCTCAAACGAACCACAAACACTTGGGCTCTGAACTTGTTTAGCCTACTAAAACTTCCAACGTACACAGCCTCTCCTGCTCAATCTGGCCAGAGCTCAACACCGACATTGCGAACGTCCAGGGATTGCTCCTACACTAAAGGTGCCAGCCCTGAAAGCTCTTGCTGGTCCTCATCTCCCACTGGTAACCTCTCAAACGAACCACAAACACTTGGGCTCTGAACTTGTTTAGCCTACTAAAACTTCCAACGTACACAGCCTCTCCTGCTCAATCTGGCCAGAGCTCAACACCGACATTGCGAACGTCCAGGGATTGCTCCTACACTAAAGGTGCCAGCCCTGAAAGCTCTTGCTGGTCCTCATCTCCCACTGGTAACCTCTCAAACGAACCACAAACACTTGGGCTCTCAACTTGTTTAGCCTACTAAAACTTCCAACGTACACAGCCTCTCCTGCTCAATCTGGCCAAAATTCACCAACGAAATTACGAACGTCCAGGGATTGCTCCTACACTAAAGGTGCCAGCCCTGAAAGCTCTTGCTGGTCCTCATCTCCCACTGGTAACCTCTCAAACGAACCACAAACACTTGGGCTCTGAACTTGTTTCGCCTACTAAAACTTCCAACGTACACAGCCTCTCCTGCTCAATCTGGCCAGAGCTCAACACCGACATTGCGAACGTCCAGGGATTGCTCCTACACTAAAGGTGCCAGCCCTGAAAGCTCTTGCTGGTCCTCATCTCCCACTGGTAACCTCTCAAATGAACCACAAACAATTGGGCTCTGAACTTGTTTCGCCTACTAAAACTTCCAACGTACACAGCCTCTCTTGCTCAATCTGGCCAGAGCTCAACACCGACATTGCGAACGTCCAGGGATTGCTCCTACACTAAAGGTGCCAGCCCTGAAAGCTCTTGCTGGTCCTCATCTCCCACTGGTAACCTCTCAAACGAACCACAAACACTTGGCTCTGAACTTGTTTAGCCTACTAAAACTTCCAACGTACACAGCCTCTCCTGCTCAATCTGGCCAGAGCTCAACACCGACATTGCGAACGTCCAGGGATTGCTCCTACACTAAAGGTGCCAGCCCTGAAAGCTCTTGCTGGTCCTCATCTCCCACTGGTAACCTCTCAAACGAACCACAAACACTTGGCCTCTGAACTTGTTTAGCCTACTAAAACTTCCAACGTACACAGCCTCTCCTGCTCAATCTGGCCAGAGCTCAACACCGATATTGCGAACGTCCAGGGATTGCTCCTACACTAAAGGTGCCAGCCCTGAAAGCTCTTGCTGGTCCTCATCTCCCACTGGTAACCTCTCAAACGAACCACAAACACTTGGGCTCTGAACTTGTTTAGCCTACTAAAACTTCCAACGTACACAGCCTCTCCTGCTCAATCTGGCCAGAGCTCAACACCGACATTGCGAACGTCCAGGGATTGCTCCTACACTAAAGGTGCCAGCCCTGAAAGCTCTTGCTGGTCCTCATCTCCCACTGGTAACCTCTCAAACGAACCACAAACACTTGGGCTCTGAACTTGTTTAGCCTACTAAAACTTCCAACGTACACAGCCTCTCCTGCTCAATCTGGCCAGAGCTCAACACCGACATTGCGAACGTCCAGGGATTGCTCCTACACTAAAGGTGCCAGCCCTGAAAGCTCTTGCTGGTCCTCATCTCCCACTGGTAACCTCTCAAACGAACCACAAACACTTGGGCTCTGAACTTGTTTCGCCTACTAAAACTTCCAACGTACACAGCCTCTCCTGCTCAATCTGGCCAGAGCTCAACACCAATATTGCGAACGTCCAGGGATTGCTCCTACACTAAAGGTGCCAGCCCTGAAAGCTCTTGCTGGTCCTCATCTCCCACTGGTAACCTCTCAAACGAACCACAAACACTTGGGCTCTGAACTTGTTTAGCCTACTAAAACTTCCAACGTACACAGCCTCTCCTGCTCAATCTGGCCAGAGCTCAACACCGACATTGCGAACGTCCAGGGATTGCTCCTACACTAAAGGTGCCAGCCCTGAAAGCTCTTGCTGGTCCTCATCTCCCACTGGTAACCTCTCAAATGAACCACAAACAATTGGGCTCTGAACTTGTTTCGCCTACTAAAACTTCCAACGTACACAGCCTCTCCTGCTCAATCTGGCCAGAGCTCAACACCGACATTGTGAACGTCCAGGGATTGCTCCTACACTAAAGGTGCCAGCCCTGAAAGCTCTTGCTGGTCCTCATCTCCCACTGGTAACCTCTCAAACGAACCACAAACACTTGGGCTCTGAACTTGTTTAGCCTACTAAAACTTCCAACGTACACAGCCTCTCCTGCTCAATCTGGCCAGAGCTCAACACCGACATTGCGAACGTCCAGGGATTGCTCCTACACTAAAGGTGCCAGCCCTGAAAGCTCTTGCTGGTCCTCATCTCCCACTGGTAACCTCTCAAACGAACCACAAACACTTGGGCTCTGAACTTGTTTAGCCTACTAAAACTTCCAACGTACACAGCCTCTCCTGCTCAATCTGGCCAGAGCTCAACACCGACATTGCGAACGTCCAGGGATTGCTCCTACACTAAAGGTGCCAGCCCTGAAAGCTCTTGCTGGTCCTCATCTCCCACTGGTAACCTCTCAAACGAACCACAAACACTTGGGCTCTGAACTTGTTTCGCCTACTAAAACTTCCAACGTACACAGCCTCTCCTGCTCAATCTGGCCAGAGCTCAACACCGAAATTGCGAACGTCCAGGGATTGCTCCTACACTAAAGGTGCCAGCCCTGAAAGCTCTTGCTGGTCCTCATCTCCCACTGGTAACCTCTCAAACGAACCGCAAACACTTGGGCTCTGAATTGTTTAGCCTACTAAAACTTCCAACGTACACAGCCTCTCCTGCTCAATCTGGCCAGAGCTCAACACCGACATTGCGAACGTTCAGGGATTGCTCCTACACTAAAGGTGCCAGCCCTGAAAGCTCTTGCTGGTCCTCATCTCCCACTGGTAACCTCTCAAACGAACCGCAAACACTTGGGCTCTGAACTTGTTTAGCCTACTAAAACTTCCAACGTACACAGCCTCTCCTGCTCAATCTGGCCAGAGCTCAACACCGACATTGCGAACGTCCAGCGATTGCTCCTACACTAAAGGTGCCAGCCCTGAAAGCTCTTGCTGGTCCTCATCTCCCACTGGTAACCTCTCAAACGAACCACAAACACTTGGGCTCTGAACTTGTTTAGCCTACTAAAACTTCCAACGTACACAGCCTCTCCTGCTCAATCTGGCCAGAGCTCAACACCGACATTGCGAACGTCCAGGGATTGCTCCTACACTAAAGGTGCCAGCCCTGAAAGCTCTTGCTGGTCCTCATCTCCCACTGGTAACCTCTCAAACGAACCACAAACACTTGGGCTCTGAACTTGTTTAGCCTACTAAAACTTCCAACGTACACAGCCTCTCCTGCTCAATCTGGCCAGAGCTCTACACCGATATTGCGAACGTCCAGGGATTGCTCCTACACTAAAGGTGCCAGCCCTGAAAGCTCTTGCTGGTCCTCATCTCCCACTGGTAACCTCTCAAACGAACCACAAACACTTGGGCTCTGAACTTGTTTAGCCTACTAAAACTTCCAACGTACACAGCCTCTCCTGCTCAATCTGGCCAGACCTCAACACCGAAATTGCGAACGTTCAGGGATTGCTCCTACACTAAAGGTGCCAGCTCTGAAAGCTCTTGCTGGTCCTCATCTCCCACTGGTAACCTCTCAAACGAACCACAAACACTTGGGCTCTGAACTTGTTTCGCCTACTAAAACTTCCAACGTACACAGCCTCTCCTGCTCAATCTGGCCAGAGCTCAACACCGACATTGCGAACGTCCAGGGATTGCTCCTACACTAAAGGTGCCAGCCCTGAAAGCTCTTGCTGGTCCTCATCTCCCACTGGTAACCTCTCAAACGAACCACAAACACTTGGGCTCTGAACTTGTTTAGCCTACTAAAACTTCCAACATACACAGCCTCTCCTGCTCAATCTGGCCAGAGCTCAACACCGACATTGCGAACGTCCAGGGATTGCTCCTACACTAAAGGTGCCAGCCCTGAAAGCTCTTGCTGGTCCTCATCTCCCACTGGTAACCTCTCAAACGAACCACAAACACTTGGGCTCTGAACTTGTTTAGCCTACTAAAACTTCCAACATACACAGCCTCTCCTGCTCAATCTGGCCAGAGCTCAACACCGACATTGCGAACGTCCAGGGATTGCTCCTACACTAAAGGTGCCAGCCCTGAAAGCTCTTGCTGGTCCTCATCTCCCACTGGTAACCTCTCAAACGAACCACAAACACTTGGGCTCTGAACTTGTTTCGCCTACTAAAACTTCCAACGTACACAGCCTCTCCTGCTCAATCTGGCCAGAGCTCAACACCGAAATTACGAACGTCCAGGGATTGCTCCTACACTAAAGGTGCCAGCCCTGAAAGCTCTTGCTGGTCCTCATCTCCCACTGGTAACCTCTCAAATGAACCACAAACACTTGGGCTCTGAACTTGTTTCGCCTACTAAAACTTCCAACGTACACAGCCTCTCCTGCTCAATCTGGCCAGAGCTCAACACCGACATTGCGAACGTCCAGGGATTGCTCCTACACTAAAGGTGCCAGCCCTGAAAGCTCTTGCTGGTCCTCATCTCCCACTGGTAACCTCTCAAACGAACCACAAACACTTGGGCTCTGAACTTGTTTAGCCTACTAAAACTTCCAACGTACACAGCCTCTCCTGCTCAATCTGGCCAGAGCTCAACACCGACATTGCGAACGTCCAGGGATTGCTCCTACACTAAAGGTGCCAGCCCTGAAAGCTCTTGCTGGTCCTCATCTCCCACTGGTAACCTCTCAAACGAACCACAAACACTTGGGCTCTGAACTTGTTATACTAAAACTTCCAACATACACAGCCTCTCCTGCTCAATCTGGCCAGAGCTCAACACCGAAATTGCGAACGTCCAGGATTGCTCCTACACTAAAGGTGCCAGCCCTGAAAGCTCTTGCTGCTCCTCATCTCCCACTGGTAACCTCTCAAATGAACCACAAACAATTGGGCTCTGAACTTGTTTCGCCTACTAAAACTTCCAACGTACACAGCCTCTCTGCTCAATCTGGCCAGAGCTCAACACCGACATTGCGAACGTCCAGGGATTGCTCCTACACTAAAGGTGCCAGCCCTGAAAGCTCTTGCTGGTCCTCATCTCCCACTGGTAACCTCTCAAACGAACCACAAACACTTGGGCTCTGAACTTGTTTAGCCTACTAAAACTTCCAACGTACACAGCCTCTCCTGCTCAATCTGGCCAGAGCTCAACACCGAAATTGCGAACGTCCAGGGATTGCTCCTACACTAAAGGTGCCAGCCCTGAAAGCTCTTGCTGGTCCTCATCTCCCACTGGTAACCTCTCAAACGAACCACAAACACTTGGCTCTGAACTTGTTTAGCCTACTAAAACTTCCAACGTACACAGCCTCTCCTGCTCAATCTGGCCAGAGCTCAACACCGACATTGCGAACGTCCAGGGATTGCTCCTACACTAAAGGTGCCAGCCCTGAAAGCTCTTGCTGGTCCTCATCTCCCACTGGTAACCTCTCAAACGAACCACAAACACTTGGGCTCTGAACTTGTTTAGCCTACTAAACTTCCAACGTACACAGCCTCTCCTGCTCAATCTGGCCAGAGCTCAACACCGACATTGCGAACGTCCAGGGATTGCTCCTACACTAAAGGTGCCAGCCCTGAAAGCTCTTGCTGGTCCTCATCTCCCACTGGTAACCTCTCAAACGAACCACAAACACTTGGGCTCTGAACTTGTTTAGCCTACTAAAACTTCCAACGTACACAGCCTCTCCTGCTCAATCTGGCCAGAGCTCAACACCGATATTGCGAACGTCCAGGGATTGCTCCTACACTAAAGATGCAGCCCTGAAAGCTCTTGCTGGTCCTCATCTCCCACTGGTAACCTCTCAAATGAACCACAAACACTTGGGCTCTGAACTTGTTTCGCCTACTAAAACTTCCAACGTACACAGCCTCTCCTGCTCAATCTGGCCAGAGCTCAACACCGACATTGTGAACGTCCAGGGATTGCTCCTACACTAAAGGTGCCAGCCCTGAAAGCTCTTGCTGGTCCTCATCTCCCACTGGTAACCTCTCAAACGAACCACAAACACTTGGGCTCTGACTTGTTTAGCCTACTAAAACTTCCAACGTACACAGCCTCTCCTGCTCAATCTGGCCAGAGCTCAACACCGACATTGCGAACGTCCAGGGATTGCTCCTACACTAAAGGTGCCAGCCCTGAAAGCTCTTGCTGGTCCTCATCTCCCACTGGTAACCTCTCAAACGAACCACAAACACTTGGGCTCTGAACTTGTTTAGCCTACTAAAACTTCCAACGTACACAGCCTCTCCTGCTCAATCTGGCCAGAGCTCAACACCGACATTGCGAACGTCCAGGGATTGCTCCTACACTAAAGGTGCCAGCCCTGAAAGCTCTTGCTGGTCCTCATCTCCCACTGGTAACCTCTCAAACGAACCACAAACACTGGGCTCTGAACTTGTTTAGCCTACTAAAACTTCCAACGTACACAGCCTCTCCTGCTCAATCTGGCCAGAGCTCAACACCGACATTGCGAACGTCCAGGGATTGCTCCTACACTAAAGGTGCCAGCCCTGAAAGCTCTTGCTGGTCCTCATCTCCCACTGGTAACCTCTCAAACGAACCGCAAACACTTGGGCTCTGAACTTCTTTAGCCTACTAAAACTTCCAACGTACACAGCCTCTCCTGCTCAATCTGGCCAGAGCTCAACACCGACATTGCGAACGTTCAGGGATTGCTCCTACACTAAAGGTGCCAGCCCTGAAGCTCTTGCTGGTCCTCATCTCCCACTGGTAACCTCTCAAACGAACCACAAACACTTGGGCTCTGAACTTGTTTAGCCTACTAAAACTTCCAACGTACACAGCCTCTCCTGCTCAATCTGGCCAGAGCTCAACACCGACATTGCGAACGTCCAGGGATTGCTCCTACACTAAAGGTGCCAGCCCTGAAAGCTCTTGCTGGTCCTCATCTCCCACTGGTAACCTCTCAAACGAACCACAAACACTTGGGCTCTGAACTTGTTTAGCCTACTAAAACTTCCAACGTACACAGCCTCTCCTGCTCAATCTGGCCAGAGCTCAACACCGACATTGCGAACGTCCAGGGATTGCTCCTACACTAAAGGTGCCAGCCCTGAAAGCTCTTGCTGGTCCTCATCTCCCACTGGTAACCTCTCAAACGAACCACAAACACTTGGCCTCTGAACTTGTTTAGCCTACTAAAACTTCCAACGTACACAGCCTCTCCTGCTCAATCTGGCCAGAGCTCAACACCGAAATTGCGAACGTCCAGGGATTGCTCCTACACTAAAGGTGCCAGCCCTGAAAGCTCTTGCTGGTCCTCATCTCCCACTGGTAACCTCTCAAACGAACCACAAACACTTGGCTCTGAACTTGTTTAGCCTACTAAAACTTCCAACGTACACAGCCTCTCCTGCTCAATCTGGCCAGACCTCAACACCGAAATTGCGAACGTTCAGGGATTGCTCCTACACTAAAGGTGCCAGCCCTGAAAGCTCTTGCTGGTCCTCATCTCCCACTGGTAACCTCTCAAACGAACCACAAACACTTGGGCTCTGAACTTGTTTCGCCTACTAAAACTTCCAACGTACACAGCCTCTCCTGCTCAATCTGGCCAGAGCTCAACACCGACATTGCGAACGTCCAGGGATTGCTCCTACACTAAAGGTGCCAGCCCTGAAAGCTCTTGCTGGTCCTCATCTCCCACTGGTAACCTCTCAAACGAACCACAACACTTGGCCTCTGAACTTGTTTAGCCTACTAAAACTTCCAACGTACACAGCCTCTCCTGCTCAATCTGGCCAGAGCTCAACACCGACATTGCGAACGTCCAGGGATTGCTCCTACACTAAAGGTGCCAGCCCTGAAAGCTCTTGCTGGTCCTCATCTCCCACTGGTAACCTCTCAAACGAACCACAAACACTTGGGCTCTGAACTTGTTTAGCCTACTAAAACTTCCAACATACACAGCCTCTCCTGCTCAATCTGGCCAGAGCTCAACACCGACATTGCGAACGTCCAGGGATTGCTCCTACACTAAAGGTGCCAGCCCTGAAAGCTCTTGCTGGTCCTCATCTCCCACTGGTAACCTCTCAAACGAACCACAAACACTTGGGCTCTGAACTTGTTTCGCCTACTAAAACTTCCAACGTACACAGCCTCTCCTGCTCAATCTGGCCAAAATTCACCAACGAAATTACGAACGTCCAGGGATTGCTCCTACACTAAAGGTGCCAGCCCTGAAAGCTCTTGCTGGTCCTCATCTCCCACTGGTAACCTCTCAAATGAACCACAAACACTTGGGCTCTGAACTTGTTTCGCCTACTAAAACTTCCAACGTACACAGCCTCTCCTGCTCAATCTGGCCAGAGCTCAACACCGACATTGCGAACGTCCAGGGATTGCTCCTACACTAAAGGTGCCAGCCCTGAAAGCTCTTGCTGGTCCTCATCTCCCACTGGTAACCTCTCAAACGAACCACAAACACTTGGGCTCTGAACTTGTTTAGCCTACTAAAACTTCCAACGTACACAGCCTCTCCTGCTCAATCTGGCCAGAGCTCAACACCGACATTGCGAACGTCCAGGGATTGCTCCTACACTAAAGGTGCCAGCCCTGAAAGCTCTTGCTGGTCCTCATCTCCCACTGGTAACCTCTCAAACGAACCACAAACACTTGGGCTCTGAACTTGTTTAGCCTACTAAAACTTCCAACATACACAGCCTCTCCTGCTCAATCTGGCCAGAGCTCAACACCGAAATTGCGAACGTCCAGGGATTGCTCCTACACTAAAGGTGCCAGCCCTGAAAGCTCTTGCTGGTCCTCATCTCCCACTGGTAACCTCTCAAACGAACCACAAACACTTGGGCTCTGAACTTGTTTAGCCTACTAAAACTTCCAACGTACACAGCCTCTCCTGCTCAATCTGGCCAAAATTCACCAACGAAATTACGAACGTCCAGGATTGCTCCTACACTAAAGGTGCCAGCCTGAAAGCTCTTGCTGGTCCTCATCTCCCACTGGTAACCTCTCAAACGAACCACAAACACTTGGGCTCTGAACTTGTTTAGCCTACTAAAACTTCCAACGTACACAGCCTCTCCTGCTCAATCTGGCCAGAGCTCAACACCGAAATTGCGAACGTCCAGGGATTGCTCCTACACTAAAGGTGCCAGCCCTGAAAGCTCTTGCTGGTCCTCATCTCCCACTGGTAACCTCTCAAACGAACCACAAACACTTGGGCTCTGAACTTGTTTAGCCTACTAAAACTTCAACGTACACAGCCTCTCCTGCTCAATCTGGCCAAAATTCACCAACGAAATTACGAACGTCCAGGGATTGCTCCTACACTAAAGGTGCCAGCCCTGAAAGCTCTTGCTGGTCCTCATCTCCCACTGGTAACCTCTCAAACGAACCACAAACACTTGGGCTCTGAACTTGTTTAGCCTACTAAAACTTCCAACGTACACAGCCTCTCCTGCTCAATCTGGCCAGAGCTCAACACCGACATTGCGAACGTCCAGGGATTGCTCCTACACTAAAGGTGCCAGCCCTGAAAGCTCTTGCTGGTCCTCATCTCCCACTGGTAACCTCTCAAACGAACCACAAACACTTGGGCTCTGAACTTGTTTAGCCCTACTCAAAACATACTAAAACTTCCAACGTACACAGCCTCTCCTGCTCAATCTGGCCAGAGCTCAACACCGACATTGCGAACGTCCAGGGATTGCTCCTACACTAAAGGTGCCAGCCCTGAAAGCTCTTGCTGGTCCTCATCTCCCACTGGTAACCTCTCAAACGAACCACAAACACTTGGGCTCTGAACTTGTTTAGCCTACTAAAACTTCCAACGTACACAGCCTCTCCTGCTCAATCTGGCCAGAGCTCAACACCGACATTGCGAACGTCCAGGGATTGCTCCTACACTAAAGGTGCCAGCCCTGAAAGCTCTTGCTGGTCCTCATCTCCCACTGGTAACCTCTCAAACGAACCACAAACACTTGGGCTCTGAACTTGTTTAGCCTACTAAAACTTCCAACGTACACAGCCTCTCCTGCTCAATCTGGCCAGAGCTCAACACCGACATTGCGAACGTCCAGGGATTGCTCCTACACTAAAGGTGCCAGCCCTGAAAGCTCTTGCTGGTCCTCATCTCCCACTGGTAACCTCTCAAACGAACCACAAACACTTGGGCTCTGAACTTGTTTAGCCTACTAAAACTTCCAACGTACACAGCCTCTCCTGCTCAATCTGGCCAGAGCTCAACACCGATATTGCGAACGTCCAGGGATTGCTCCTACACTAAAGGTGCCAGCCCTGAAAGCTCTTGCTGGTCCTCATCTCCCACTGGTAACCTCTCAAATGAACCACAAACAATTGGGCTCTGAACTTGTTTCGCCTACTAAAACTTCCAACGTACACAGCCTCTCCTGCTCAATCTGGCCAGAGCTCAACACCGACATTGTGAACGTCCAGGGATTGCTCCTACACTAAAGGTGCCAGCCCTGAAAGCTCTTGCTGGTCCTCATCTCCCACTGGTAACCTCTCAAACGAACCACAAACACTTGGGCTCTGAACTTGTTTAGCCTACTAAAACTTCCAACGTACACAGCCTCTCCTGCTCAATCTGGCCAGAGCTCAACACCGACATTGCGAACGTCCAGGGATTGCTCCTACACTAAAGGTGCCAGCCCTGAAAGCTCTTGCTGGTCCTCATCTCCCACTGGTAACCTCTCAAACGAACCACAAACACTTGGGCTCTGAACTTGTTTAGCCTACTAAAACTTCCAACGTACACAGCCTCTCCTGCTCAATCTGGCCAGAGCTCAACACCGACATTGCGAACGTCCAGGGATTGCTCCTACACTAAAGGTGCCAGCCCTGAAAGCTCTTGCTGGTCCTCATCTCCCACTGGTAACCTCTCAAACGAACCACAAACACTTGGGCTCTGAACTTGTTTAGCCTACTAAAACTTCCAACGTACACAGCCTCTCCTGCTCAATCTGGCCAGAGCTCAACACCGACATTGCGAACGTCCAGGGATTGCTCCTACACTAAAGGTGCCAGCCCTGAAAGCTCTTGCTGGTCCTCATCTCCCACTGGTAACCTCTCAAACGAACCACAAACACTTGGGCTCTGAACTTGTTTAGCCTACTAAAACTTCCAACGTACACAGCCTCTCCTGCTCAATCTGGCCAGAGCTCAACACCGACATTGCGAACGTTCAGGGATTGCTCCTACACTAAAGGTGCCAGCCCTGAAAGCTCTTGCTGGTCCTCATCTCCCACTGGTAACCTCTCAAATGGACCACAAACACTTGGGCTCTGAACTTGTTTCGCCTACTAAAACTTCCAACGTACACAGCCTCTCCTGCTCAATCTGGCCAGAGCTCAACACCGACATTGCGAACGTCCAGGGATTGCTCCTACACTAAAGGTGCCAGCCCTGAAAGCTCTTGCTGGTCCTCATCTCCCACTGGTAACCTCTCAAATGAACCACAAACACTTGGGCTCTGAACTTGTTTAGCCTACTAAAACTTCCAACGTACACAGCCTCTCCTGCTCAATCTGGCCAGAGCTCAACACCGACATTGCGAACGTCCAGGGATTGCTCCTACACTAAAGGTGCCAGCCCTGAAAGCTCTTGCTGGTCCTCATCTCCCACTGGTAACCTCTCAAACGAACCACAAACACTTGGCCTCTGAACTTGTTTAGCCTACTAAAACTTCCAACGTACACAGCCTCTCCTGCTCAATCTGGCCAGAGCTCAACACCGAAATTGCGAACGTCCAGGGATTGCTCCTACACTAAAGGTGCCAGCCCTGAAAGCTCTTGCTGGTCCTCATCTCCCACTGGTAACCTCTCAAACGAACCGCAAACACTTGGGCTCTGAACTTGTTTAGCCTACTAAAACTTCCAACATACACAGCCTCTCCTGCTCAATCTGGCCAGAGCTCAACACCGAAATTGCGAACGTCCAGGGATTGCTCCTACACTAAAGGTGCCAGCCCTGAAAGCTCTTGCTGGTCCTCATCTCCCACTGGTAACCTCTCAAATGAACCACAAACACTTGGGCTCTGAACTTGTTTAGCCTACTAAAACTTCCAACGTACACAGCCTCTCCTGCTCAATCTGGCCAAAATTCACCAACGAAATTACGAACGTCCAGGGATTGCTCCTACACTAAAGGTGCCAGCCCTGAAAGCTCTTGCTGGTCCTCATCTCCCACTGGTAACCTCTCAAACGAACCACAAACACTTGGGCTCTGAACTTGTTTCGCCTACTAAAACTTCCAACGTACACAGCCTCTCCTGCTCAATCTGGCCAGAGCTCAACACCGACATTGCGAACGTCCAGGGATTGCTCCTACACTAAAGGTGCCAGCCCTGAAAGCTCTTGCTGGTCCTCATCTCCCACTGGTAACCTCTCAAACGAACCACAAACACTTGGGCTCTGAACTTGTTTAGCCTACTAAAACTTCCAACGTACACAGCCTCTCCTGCTCAATCTGGCCAGAGCTCAACACCGACATTGCGAACGTCCAGGGATTGCTCCTACACTAAAGGTGCCAGCCCTGAAAGCTCTTGCTGGTCCTCATCTCCCACTGGTAACCTCTCAAACAAACCACAAACACTTGGGCTCTAAACTTGTTTAGCCTACTAAAACTTCCAACGTACACAGCCTCTCCTGCTCAATCTGGCCAAAATTCACCAACGAAATTACGAACGTCCAGGGATTGCTCCTACACTAAAGGTGCCAGCCCTGAAAGCTCTTGCTGGTCCTCATCTCCCACTGGTAACCTCTCAAACGAACCACAAACACTTGGGCTCTGAACTTGTTTCGCCTACTAAAACTTCCAACGTACACAGCCTCTCCTGCTCAATCTGGCCAGAGCTCAACACCGACATTGCGAACGTCCAGGGATTGCTCCTACACTAAAGGTGCCAGCCCTGAAAGCTCTTGCTGGTCCTCATCTCCCACTGGTACCCTCTCAAACGAACCACAAACACTTGGGCTCTGAACTTGTTTAGCCTACTAAAACTTCCAACGTACACAGCCTCTCCTGCTCAATCTGGCCAGAGCTCAACACCGACATTGCGAACGTCCAGGGATTGCTCCTACACTAAAGGTGCCAGCCCTGAAAGCTCTTGCTGGTCCTCATCTCCCACTGGTAACCTCTCAAATGAACCACAAACAATTGGGCTCTGAACTTGTTTCGCCTACTAAAACTTCCAACGTACACAGCCTCTCCTGCTCAATCTGGCCAGAGCTCAACACCGAAATTGCGAACGTCCAGCGATTGCTCCTACACTAAAGGTGCCAGCCCTGAAAGCTCTTGCTGGTCCTCATCTCCCACTGGTAACCTCTCAAACGAACCACAAACACTTGGGCTCTGAACTTGTTTAGCCTACTAAAACTTCCAACGTACACAGCCTCTCCTGCTCAATCTGGCCAGAGCTCAACACCGACATTGCGAACGTCCAGGGATTGCTCCTACACTAAAGGTGCCAGCCCTGAAAGCTCTTGCTGGTCCTCATCTCCCACTGGTAACCTCTCAAACGAACCACAAACACTTGGGCTCTGAACTTGTTTAGCCTACTAAAACTTCCAACGTACACAGCCTCTCCTGCTCAATCTGGCCAGAGCTCAACACCGACATTGCGAACGTCCAGGGATTGCTCCTACACTAAAGGTGCCAGCCCTGAAAGCTCTTGCTGGTCCTCATCTCCCACTGGTAACCTCTCAAACGAACCACAAACACTTGGGCTCTGAACTTGTTTAGCCTACTAAAACTTCCAACGTACACAGCCTCTCCTGCTCAATCTGGCCAGAGCTCAACACCGATATTGCGAACGTCCAGGGATTGCTCCTACACTAAAGGTGCCAGCCCTGAAAGCTCTTGCTGGTCCTCATCTCCCACTGGTAACCTCTCAAACGAACCACAAACACTTGGCCTCTGAACTTGTTTAGCCTACTAAAACTTCCAACGTACACAGCCTCTCCTGCTCAATCTGGCCAGACCTCAACACCGAAATTGCGAACGTTCAGGGATTGCTCCTACACTAAAGGTGCCAGCCCTGAAAGCTCTTGCTGGTCCTCATCTCCCACTGGTAACCTCTCAAATGGACCACAAACACTTGGGCTCTGAACTTGTTTAGCCTACTAAAACTTCCAACGTACACAGCCTCTCCTGCTCAATCTGGCCAGAGCTCAACACCGACATTGCGAACGTCCAGCGATTGCTCCTACACTAAAGGTGCCAGCCCTGAAAGCTCTTGCTGGTCCTCATCTCCCACTGGTAACCTCTCAAACGAACCACAAACACTTGGGCTCTGAACTTGTTTAGCCTACTAAAACTTCCAACGTACACAGCCTCTCCTGCTCAATCTGGCCAGAGCTCAACACCGAAATTGCGAACGTCCAGGGATTGCTCCTACACTAAAGGTGCCAGCCCTGAAAGCTCTTGCTGGTCCTCATCTCCCACTGGTAACCTCTCAAATGAACCACAAACACTTGGGCTCTGAACTTGTTTAGCCTACTAAAACTTCCAACGTACACAGCCTCTCCTGCTCAATCTGGCCAAAATTCACCAACGAAATTACGAACGTCCAGGGATTGCTCCTACACTAAAGGTGCCAGCCCTGAAAGCTCTTGCTGGTCCTCATCTCCCACTGGTAACCTCTCAAACGAACCACAAACACTTGGGCTCTGAACTTGTTTAGCCTACTAAAACTTCCAACGTACACAGCCTCTCCTGCTCAATCTGGCCAGAGCTCAACACCGAAATTGCGAACGTCCAGGGATTGCTCCTACACTAAAGGTGCCAGCCCTGAAAGCTCTTGCTGGTCCTCATCTCCCACTGGTAACCTCGCAAACGAACCACAAACACTTGGGCTCTGAACTTGTTTAGCCTACTAAAACTTCCAACGTACACAGCCTCTCCTGCTCAATCTGGCCAGAGCTCAACACCGAAATTGCGAACGTCCAGGGATTGCTCCTACACTAAAGGTGCCAGCCCTGAAAGCTCTTGCTGGTCCTCATCTCCCACTGGTAACCTCTCAAACGAACCGCAAACACTTGGGCTCTGAACTTGTTTAGCCTACTAAAACTTCCAACATACACAGCCTCTCCTGCTCAATCTGGCCAAAATTCACCAACGAAATTACGAACGTCCAGGGATTGCTCCTACACTAAAGGTGCCAGCCCTGAAAGCTCTTGCTGGTCCTCATCTCCCACAGGTAACCTCTCAAATGAACCACAAACACTTGGGCTCTGAAATTGTTTAGCCTACTAAAACTTCCAACGTACACAGCCTCTCCTGCTCAATCTGGCCAGAGCTCAACACCGACATTGCGAACGTCCAGGGATTGCTCCTACACTAAAGGTGCCAGCCCTGAAAGCTCTTGCTGGTCCTCATCTCCCACTGGTAACCTCTCAAACGAACCACAAACACTTGGGCTCTGAACTTGTTTAGCCTACTAAAACTTCCAACGTACACAGCCTCTCCTGCTCAATCTGGCCAGAGCTCAACACCGACATTGCGAACGTCCAGGGATTGCTCCTACACTAAAGGTGCCAGCCCTGAAAGCTCTTGCTGGTCCTCATCTCCCACTGGTAACCTCGCAAACGAACCACAAACACTTGGGCTCTGAACTTGTTTAGCCTACTAAAACTTCCAACGTACACAGCCTCTCCTGCTCAATCTGGCCAGAGCTCAACACCGACATTGCGAACGTCCAGGGATTGCTCCTACACTAAAGGTGCCAGCCCTGAAAGCTCTTGCTGGTCCTCATCTCCCACTGGTAACCTCTCAAACGAACCACAAACACTTGGGCTCTGAACTTGTTTAGCCTACTAAAACTTCCAACGTACACAGCCTCTCCTGCTCAATCTGGCCAGAGCTCAACACCGAAATTGCGAACGTCCAGGGATTGCTCCTACACTAAAGGTGCCAGCCCTGAAAGCTCTTGCTGGTCCTCATCTCCCACTGGTAACCTCTCAAACGAACCACAAACACTTGGGCTCTGAACTTGTTTAGCTTACTAAAACTTCCAACGTACACAGCCTCTCCTCAATCTGGCCAGAGCTCAACACCGACATTGCGAACGTCCAGGGATTGCTCCTACACTAAAGGTGCCAGCCCTGAAAGCTCTTGCTGGTCCTCATCTCCCACTGGTAACCTCTCAAATGAACCACAAACACTTGGGCTCTGAACTTGTTTAGCCTACTAAAACTTCCAACGTACACAGCCTCTCCTGCTCAATCTGGCCAAAATTCACCAACGAAATTACGAACGTCCAGGGATTGCTCCTACACTAAAGGTGCCAGCCCTGAAAGCTCTTGCTGGTCCTCATCTCCCACTGGTAACCTCTCAAACGAACCACAAACACTTGGCCTCTGAACTTGTTTAGCCTACTAAAACTTCCAACGTACACAGCCTCTCCTGCTCAATCTGGCCAGAGCTCAACACCGAAATTGCGAACGTCCAGGGATTGCTCCTACACTAAAGGTGCCAGCCCTGAAAGCTCTTGCTGGTCCTCATCTCCCACTGGTAACCTCTCAAACGAACCGCAAACACTTGGGCTCTGAACTTGTTTAGCCTACTAAAACTTCCAACATACACAGCCTCTCCTGCTCAATCTGGCCAGAGCTCAACACCGAAATTGCGAACGTCCAGGGATTGCTCCTACACTAAAGGTGCCAGCCCTGAAAGCTCTTGCTGGTCCTCATCTCCCACTGGTAACCTCTCAAACGAACCACAAACACTTGGGCTCTGAACTTGTTTCGCCTACTAAAACTTCCAACGTACACAGCCTCTCCTGCTCAATCTGGCCAGAGCTCAACACCGACATTGCGAACGTCCAGGGATTGCTCCTACACTAAAGGTGCCAGCCCTGAAAGCTCTTGCTGGTCCTCATCTCCCACTGGTAACCTCTCAAACGAACCACAAACACTTGGGCTCTGAACTTGTTTAGCCTACTAAAACTTCCAACGTACACAGCCTCTCCTGCTCAATCTGGCCAGAGCTCAACACCGACATTGCGAACGTCCAGGGATTGCTCCTACACTAAAGGTGCCAGCCCTGAAAGCTCTTGCTGGTCCTCATCTCCCACTGGTAACCTCTCAAACGAACCACAAACACTTGGGCTCTAAACTTGTTTAGCCTACTAAAACTTCCAACGTACACAGCCTCTCCTGCTCAATCTGGCCAAAATTCACCAACGAAATTACGAACGTCCAGGGATTGCTCCTACACTAAAGGTGCCAGCCCTGAAAGCTCTTGCTGGTCCTCATCTCCCACTGGTAACCTCTCAAACGAACCACAAACACTTGGGCTCTGAACTTGTTTAGCCTACTAAAACTTCCAACGTACACAGCCTCTCCTGCTCAATCTGGCCAGAGCTCAACACCGACATTGCGAACGTCCAGCGATTGCTCCTACACTAAAGGTGCCAGCCCTGAAAGCTCTTGCTGGTCCTCATCTCCCACTGGTAACCTCTCAAACGAACCACAAACACTTGGGCTCTGAACTTGTTTAGCCTACTAAAACTTCCAACGTACACAGCCTCTCCTGCTCAATCTGGCCAGAGCTCAACACCGAAATTGCGAACGTCCAGGGATTGCTCCTACACTAAAGGTGCCAGCCCTGAAAGCTCTTGCTGGTCCTCATCTCCCACTGGTAACCTCTCAAACGAACCACAAACACTTGGGCTCTGAACTTGTTTAGCCTACTAAAACTTCCAACGTACACAGCCTCTCCTCAATCTGGCCAGAGCTCAACACCGACATTGCGAACGTCCAGGGATTGCTCCTACACTAAAGGTGCCAGCCCTGAAAGCTCTTGCTGGTCCTCATCTCCCACTGGTAACCTCTCAAACGAACCACAAACACTTGGGCTCTAAACTTGTTTAGCCTACTAAAACTTCCAACGTACACAGCCTCTCCTGCTCAATCTGGCCAAAATTCACCAACGAAATTACGAACGTCCAGGGATTGCTCCTACACTAAAGGTGCCAGCCCTGAAAGCTCTTGCTGGTCCTCATCTCCCACTGGTAACCTCTCAAACGAACCACAAACACTTGGGCTCTGAACTTGTTTAGCCTACTAAAACTTCCAACGTACACAGCCTCTCCTGCTCAATCTGGCCAGAGCTCAACACCGACATTGCGAACGTCCAGGGATTGCTCCTACACTAAAGGTGCCAGCCCTGAAAGCTCTTGCTGGTCCTCATCTCCCACTGGTAACCTCTCAAATGAACCACAAACAATTGGGCTCTGAACTTGTTTCGCCTACTAAAACTTCCAACGTACACAGCCTCTCCTGCTCAATCTGGCCAGAGCTCAACACCGACATTGCGAACGTCCAGGGATTGCTCCTACACTAAAGGTGCCAGCCCTGAAAGCTCTTGCTGGTCCTCATCTCCCACTGGTAACCTCTCAAACGAACCACAAACACTTGGGCTCTGAACTTGTTTAGCCTACTAAAACTTCCAACGTACACAGCCTCTCCTGCTCAATCTGGCCAGAGCTCAACACCGACATTGCGAACGTCCAGGGATTGCTCCTACACTAAAGGTGCCAGCCCTGAAAGCTCTTGCTGGTCCTCATCTCCCACTGGTAACCTCTCAAACGAACCACAAACACTTGGGCTCTGAACTTGTTTAGCCTACTAAAACTTCCAACGTACACAGCCTCTCCTGCTCAATCTGGCCAGAGTTCAACACCGATATTGCGAACGTCCAGGGATTGCTCCTACACTAAAGGTGCCAGCCCTGAAAGCTCTTGCTGGTCCTCATCTCCCACTGGTAACCTCTCAAACGAACCACAAACACTTGGGCTCTGAACTTGTTTAGCCTACTAAAACTTCCAACGTACACAGCCTCTCCTGCTCAATCTGGCCAGAGCTCAACACCGACATTGCGAACGTCCAGGGATTGCTCCTACACTAAAGGTGCCAGCCCTGAAAGCTCTTGCTGGTCCTCATCTCCCACTGGTAACCTCTCAAATGAACCAAAAACAATTGGGCTCTGAACTTGTTTCGCCTACTAAAACTTCCAACGTACACAGCCTCTCCTGCTCAATCTGGCCAGAGCTCAACACTGACATTGCGAACGTCCAGGGATTGCTCCTACACTAAAGGTGCCAGCCCTGAAAGCTCTTGCTGGTCCTCATCTCCCACTGGTAACCTCTCAAACGAACCACAAACACTTGGGCTCTGAACTTGTTTAGCCTACTAAAACTTCCAACGTACACAGCCTCTCCTGCTCAATCTGGCCAAAATTCACCAACGAAATTACGAACGTCCAGGGATTGCTCCTACACTAAAGGTGCCAGCCCTGAAAGCTCTTGCTGGTCCTCATCTCCCACTGGTAACCTCTCAAACGAACCACAAACACTTGGGCTCTGAACTTGTTTAGCCTACTAAAACTTCCAACGTACACAGCCTCTCCTGCTCAATCTGGCCAGAGCTCAACACCGATATTGCGAACGTCCAGGGATTGCTCCTACACTAAAGGTGCCAGCCCTGAAAGCTCTTGCTGTCCTCATCTCCCACTGGTAACCTCTCAAACGAACACACAAACACTTGGGCTCTGAACTTGTTTAGCCTACTAAAACTTCCAACGTACACAGCCTCTCCTGCTCAATCTGGCCAGAGCTCAACACCGACATTGCGAACGTCCAGGGATTGCTCCTACACTAAAGGTGCCAGCCCTGAAAGCTCTTGCTGGTCCTCATCTCCCACTGGTAACCTCTCAAACGAACCACAAACACTTGGGCTCTAAACTTGTTTAGCCTACTAAAACTTCCAACGTACACAGCCTCTCCTGCTCAATCTGGCCAAAATTCACCAACGAAATTACGAACGTCCAGGGATTGCTCCTACACTGAAGGTGCCAGCCCTGAAAGCTCTTGCTGGTCCTCATCTACCACTGGTAACCTCTCAAACGAACCACAAACACTTGGGCTCTGAACTTGTTTAGCCTACTAAAACTTCCAACGTACACAGCCTCTCCTGCTCAATCTGGCCAGAGCTCAACACCGACATTGCGAACGTCCAGGGATTGCTCCTACACTAAAGGTGCCAGCCCTGAAAGCTCTTGCTGGTCCTCATCTCCCACTGGTAACCTCTCAAACGAACCACAAACACTTGGCCTCTGAACTTGTTTAGCCTACTAAAACTTCCAACGTACACAGCCTCTCCTGCTCAATCTGGCCAAAATTCACCAACGAAATTACGAACGTCCAGGGATTGCTCCTACACTAAAGGTGCCAGCCCTGAAAGCTCTTGCTGGTCCTCATCTCCCACTGGTAACCTCTCAAACGAACCACAAACACTTGGGCTCTGAACTTGTTTAGCCTACTAAAACTTCCAACGTACACAGCCTCTCCTGCTCAATCTGGCCAGAGCTCAACACCGATATTGCGAACGTCCAGGGATTGCTCCTACACTAAAGGTGCCAGCCCTGAAAGCTCTTGCTGGTCCTCATCTCCCACTGGTAACCTCTCAAACGAACCACAAACACTTGGGCTCTGAACTTGTTTAGCCTACTAAAACTTCCAACGTACACAGCCTCTCCTGCTCAATCTGGCCAGAGCTCAACACCGACATTGCGAACGTCCAGGGATTGCTCCTACACTAAAGGTGCCAGCCCTGAAAGCTCTTGCTGGTCCTCATCTCCCACTGGTAACCTCTCAAACGAACCACAAACACTTGGGCTCTAAACTTGTTTAGCCTACTAAAACTTCCAACGTACACAGCCTCTCCTGCTCAATCTGGCCAAAATTCACCAACGAAATTACGAACGTCCAGGGATTGCTCCTACACTGAAGGTGCCAGCCCTGAAAGCTCTTGCTGGTCCTCATCTACCACTGGTAACCTCTCAAACGAACCACAAACACTTGGGCTCTGAACTTGTTTAGCCTACTAAAACTTCCAACGTACACAGCCTCTCCTGCTCAATCTGGCCAGAGCTCAACACCGACATTGCGAACGTCCAGGGATTGCTCCTACACTAAAGGTGCCAGCCCTGAAAGCTCTTGCTGGTCCTCATCTCCCACTGGTAACCTCTCAAACGAACCACAAACACTTGGCCTCTGAACTTGTTTAGCCTACTAAAACTTCCAACGTACACAGCCTCTCCTGCTCAATCTGGCCAAAATTCACCAACGAAATTACGAACGTCCAGGGATTGCTCCTACACTAAAGGTGCCAGCCCTGAAAGCTCTTGCTGGTCCTCATCTCCCACTGGTAACCTCTCAAACGAACCACAAACACTTGGCCTCTGAACTTGTTTCGCCTACTAAAACTTCCAACGTACACAGCCTCTCCTGCTCAATCTGGCCAGAGCTCAACACCGACATTGCGAACGTCCAGGGATTGCTCCTACACTAAAGGTGCCAGCCCTGAAAGCTCTTGCTGGTCCTCATCTCCCACTGGTAACCTCTCAAACGAACCGCAAACACTTGGGCTCTGAACTTGTTTAGCCTACTAAAACTTCCAACGTACACAGCCTCTCCTGCTCAATCTGGCCAGAGCTCAACACCGAAATTGCGAACGTCCAGGGATTGCTCCTACACTAAAGGTGCCAGCCCTGAAAGCTCTTGCTGGTCCTCATCTCCCACTGGTAACCTCTCAAACGAACCACAAACACTTGGGCTCTGAACTTGTTTAGCCTACTAAAACTTCCAACGTACACAGCCTCTCCTGCTCAATCTGGCCAAAATTCACCAACGAAATTACGAACGTCCAGGGATTGCTCCTACACTAAAGGTGCCAGCCCTGAAAGCTCTTGCTGGTCCTCATCTCCCACTGGTAACCTCTCAAACGAACCACAAACACTTGGCCTCTGAACTTGTTTCGCCTACTAAAACTTCCAACGTACACAGCCTCTCCTGCTCAATCTGGCCAGAGCTCAACACCGACATTGCGAACGTCCAGGGATTGCTCCTACACTAAAGGTGCCAGCCCTGAAAGCTCTTGCTGGTCCTCATCTCCCACTGGTAACCTCTCAAACGAACCGCAAACACTTGGGCTCTGAACTTGTTTAGCCTACTAAAACTTCCAACATACACAGCCTCTCCTGCTCAATCTGGCCAGAGCTCAACACCGAAATTGCGAACGTCCAGGGATTGCTCCTACACTAAAGGTGCCAGCCCTGAAAGCTATTGGTGGTCCTCATCTCCCACTGGTAACCTCTCAAACGAACCACAAACACTTGGGCTCTGAACTTGTTTCGCCTACTAAAACTTCCAACGTACACAGCCTCTCCTGCTCAATCTGGCCAAAATTCACCAACGAAATTACGAACGTCCAGGGATTGCTCCTACACTAAAGGTGCCAGCCCTGAAAGATCTTGCTGGTCCTCATCTCCCACTGGTAACCTCTCAAACGAACCACAAACACTTGGCCTCTGAACTTGTTTCGCCTACTAAAACTTCCAACGTACACAGCCTCTCCTGCTCAATCTGGCCAGAGCTCAACACCGACATTGCGAACGTCCAGGGATTGCTCCTACACTAAAGGTGCCAGCCCTGAAAGCTCTTGCTGGTCCTCATCTCCCACTGGTAACCTCTCAAACGAACCGCAAACACTTGGGCTCTGAACTTGTTTAGCCTACTAAAACTTCCAACGTACACAGCCTCTCCTGCTCAATCTGGCCAGAGCTCAACACCGAAATTGCGAACGTCCAGGGATTGCTCCTACACTAAAGGTGCCAGCCCTGAAAGCTCTTGCTGGTCCTCATCTCCCACTGGTAACCTCTCAAACGAACCACAAACACTTGGGCTCTGAACTTGTTTAGCCTACTAAAACTTCCAACGTACACAGCCTCTCCTGCTCAATCTGGCCAAAATTCACCAACGAAATTACGAACGTCCAGGGATTGCTCCTACACTAAAGGTGCCAGCCCTGAAAGCTCTTGCTGGTCCTCATCTCCCACTGGTAACCTCTCAAACGAACCACAAACACTTGGGCTCTGAACTTGTTTAGCCTACTAAAACTTCCAACGTACACAGCCTCTCCTGCTCAATCTGGCCAGAGCTCAACACCGACATTGCGAACGTCCAGGGATTGCTCCTACACTAAAGGTGCCAGCCCTGAAAGCTCTTGCTGGTCCTCATCTCCCACTGGTAACCTCTCAAATGAACCAAAAACAATTGGGCTCTGAACTTGTTTCGCCTACTAAAACTTCCAACGTACACAGCCTCTCCTGCTCAATCTGGCCAGAGCTCAACACCGACATTGCGAACGTCCAGGGATTGCTCCTACACTAAAGGTGCCAGCCCTGAAAGCTCTTGCTGGTCCTCATCTCCCACTGGTAACCTCTCAAACGAACCACAAACACTTGGCCTCTGAACTTGTTTAGCCTACTAAAACTTCCAACGTACACAGCCTCTCCTGCTCAATCTGGCCAAAATTCACCAATGAAATTACGAACGTCCAGGGATTGCTCCTACACTAAAGGTGCCAGCCCTGAAAGCTCTTGCTGGTCCTCATCTCCCACTGGTAACCTCTCAAACGAACCACAAACACTTGGCCTCTGAACTTGTTTAGCGTACTAAAACTTCCAACGTACACAGCCTCTCCTGCTCAATCTGGCCAGAGCTCAACACCGATATTGCGAACGTCCAGGGATTGCTCCTACACTAAAGGTGCCAGCCCTGAAAGCTCTTGCTGGTCCTCATCTCCCACTGGTAACCTCTCAAACGAACCACAAACACTTGGGCTCTGAACTTGTTTAGCCTACTAAAACTTCCAACGTACACAGCCTCTCCTGCTCAATCTGGCCAGAGCTCAACACCGACATTGCGAACGTCCAGGGATTGCTCCTACACTAAAGGTGCCAGCCCTGAAAGCTCTTGCTGGTCCTCATCTCCCACTGGTAACCTCTCAAACGAACCACAAACACTTGGGCTCTAAACTTGTTTAGCCTACTAAAACTTCCAACGTACACAGCCTCTCCTGCTCAATCTGGCCAAAATTCACCAACGAAATTACGAACGTCCAGGGATTGCTCCTACACTGAAGGTGCCAGCCCTGAAAGCTCTTGCTGGTCCTCATCTACCACTGGTAACCTCTCAAACGAACCACAAACACTTGGGCTCTGAACTTGTTTAGCCTACTAAAACTTCCAACGTACACAGCCTCTCCTGCTCAATCTGGCCAGAGCTCAACACCGACATTGCGAACGTCCAGGGATTGCTCCTACACTAAAGGTGCCAGCCCTGAAAGCTCTTGCTGGTCCTCATCTCCCACTGGTAACCTCTCAAACGAACCACAAACACTTGGCCTCTGAACTTGTTTAGCCTACTAAAACTTCCAACGTACACAGCCTCTCCTGCTCAATCTGGCCAAAATTCACCAACGAAATTACGAACGTCCAGGGATTGCTCCTACACTAAAGGTGCCAGCCCTGAAAGCTCTTGCTGGTCCTCATCTCCCACTGGTAACCTCTCAAACGAACCACAAACACTTGGGCTCTGAACTTGTTTAGCCTACTAAAACTTCCAACGTACACAGCCTCTCCTGCTCAATCTGGCCAGAGCTCAACACCGACATTGCGAACGTCCAGGGATTGCTCCTACACTAAAGGTGCCAGCCCTGAAAGCTCTTGCTGGTCCTCATCTCCCACTGGTAACCTCTCAAACGAACCACAAACACTTGGGCTCTCAACTTGTTTAGCCTACTAAAACTTCCAACGTACACAGCCTCTCCTGCTCAATCTGGCCAAAATTCACCAACGAAATTACGAACGTCCAGGGATTGCTCCTACACTAAAGGTGCCAGCCCTGAAAGCTCTTGCTGGTCCTCATCTCCCACTGGTAACCTCTCAAACGAACCACAAACACTTGGCCTCTGAACTTGTTTCGCCTACTAAAACTTCCAACGTACACAGCCTCTCCTGCTCAATCTGGCCAGAGCTCAACACCGACATTGCGAACGTCCAGGGATTGCTCCTACACTAAAGGTGCCAGCCCTGAAAGCTCTTGCTGGTCCTCATCTCCCACTGGTAACCTCTCAAACGAACCACAAACACTTGGGCTCTGAACTTGTTTAGCCTACTAAAACTTCCAACATACACAGCCTCTCCTGCTCAATCTGGCCAGAGCTCAACACCGAAATTGCGAACGTCCAGGGATTGCTCCTACACTAAAGGTGCCAGCCCTGAAAGCTATTGCTGGTCCTCATCTCCCACTGGTAACCTCTCAAACGAACCACAAACACTTGGGCTCTGAACTTGTTTCGCCTACTAAAACTTCCAACGTACACAGCCTCTCCTGCTCAATCTGGCCAAAATTCACCAACGAAATTACGAACGTCCAGGGATTGCTCCTACACTAAAGGTGCCAGCCCTGAAAGCTCTTGCTGGTCCTCATCTCCCACTGGTAACCTCTCAAACGAACCACAAACACTTGGCCTCTGAACTTGTTTCGCCTACTAAAACTTCCAACGTACACAGCCTCTCCTGCTCAATCTGGCCAGAGCTCAACACCGACATTGCGAACGTCCAGGGATTGCTCCTACACTAAAGGTGCCAGCCCTGAAAGCTCTTGCTGGTCCTCATCTCCCACTGGTAACCTCTCAAACGAACCACAAACACTTGGCCTCTGAACTTGTTTAGCCTACTAAAACTTCCAACGTACACAGCCTCTCCTGCTCAATCTGGCCAGAGCTCAACACCGACATTGCGAACGTCCAGGGATTGCTCCTACACTAAAGGTGCCAGCCCTGAAAGCTCTTGCTGGTCCTCATCTCCCACTGGTAACCTCTCAAACGAACCACAAACACTTGGGCTCTGAACTTGTTTAGCCTACTAAAACTTCCAACGTACACAGCCTCTCCTGCTCAATCTGGCCAGAGCTCAACACCGACATTGCGAACGTCCAGGGATTGCTCCTACACTAAAGGTGCCAGCCCTGAAAGCTCTTGCTGGTCCTCATCTCCCACTGGTAACCTCTCAAACGAACCACAAACACTTGGGCTCTGAACTTGTTTAGCCTACTAAAACTTCCAACGTACACAGCCTCTCCTGCTCAATCTGGCCAGAGCTCAACACCGACATTGCGAACGTCCAGGGATTGCTCCTACACTAAAGGTGCCAGCCCTGAAAGCTCTTGCTGGTCCTCATCTCCCACTGGTAACCTCTCAAACGAACCGCAAACACTTGGGCTCTGAACTTGTTTAGCCTACTAAAACTTCCAACGTACACAGCCTCTCCTGCTCAATCTGGCCAGAGCTCAACACCGAAATTGCGAACGTCCAGGGATTGCTCCTACACTAAAGGTGCCAGCCCTGAAAGCTCTTGCTGGTCCTCATCTCCCACTGGTAACCTCTCAAACGAACCACAAACACTTGGGCTCTGAACTTGTTTAGCCTACTAAAACTTCCAACGTACACAGCCTCTCCTGCTCAATCTGGCCAAAATTCACCAACGAAATTACGAACGTCCAGGGATTGCTCCTACACTAAAGGTGCCAGCCCTGAAAGCTCTTGCTGGTCCTCATCTCCCACTGGTAACCTCTCAAACGAACCACAAACACTTGGGCTCTGAACTTGTTTAGCCTACTAAAACTTCCAACGTACACAGCCTCTCCTGCTCAATCTGGCCAGAGCTCAACACCGACATTGCGAACGTCCAGGGATTGCTCCTACACTAAAGGTGCCAGCCCTGAAAGCTCTTGCTGGTCCTCATCTCCCACTGGTAACCTCTCAAACGAACCACAAACACTTGGGCTCTGAACTTGTTTAGCCTACTAAAACTTCCAACGTACACAGCCTCTCCTGCTCAATCTGGCCAGAGCTCAACACCGACATTGCGAACGTCCAGGGATTGCTCCTACACTAAAGGTGCCAGCCCTGAAAGCTCTTGCTGGTCCTCATCTCCCACTGGTAACCTCTCAAACGAACCACAAACACTTGGGCCTCTGAACTTGTTTAGCCTACTAAAACTTCCAACGTACACAGCCTCTCCTGCTCAATCTGGCCAAAGATTCACCAACGAAATTACGAACGTCCAGGGATTGCTCCTACACTAAAGGTGCCAGCCCTGAAAGCTCTTGCTGGTCCTCATCTCCCACTGGTAACCTCTCAAACGAACCACAAACACTTGGGCTCTGAACTTGTTTAGCCTACTAAAACTTCCAACGTACACAGCCTCTCCTGCTCAATCTGGCCAGAGCTCAACACCGACATTGCGAACGTCCAGGGATTGCTCCTACACTAAAGGTGCCAGCCCTGAAAGCTCTTGCTGGTCCTCATCTCCCACTGGTAACCTCTCAAACGAACCACAAACACTTGGGCTCTGAACTTGTTTAGCCTACTAAAACTTCCAACGTACACAGCCTCTCCTGCTCAATCTGGCCAGAGCTCAACACCGACATTGCGAACGTCCAGCGATTGCTCCTACACTAAAGGTGCCAGCCCTGAAAGCTCTTGCTGGTCCTCATCTCCCACTGGTAACCTCTCAAACGAACCACAAACACTTGGGCTCTGAACTTGTTTAGCCTACTAAAACTTCCAACGTACACAGCCTCTCCTGCTCAATCTGGCCAGAGCTCAACACCGACATTGCGAACGTTCAGGGATTGCTCCTACACTAAAGGTGCCAGCCCTGAATAGCTCTTGCTGGTCCTCATCTCCCACTGGTAACCTCTCAAACGAACCACAAACACTTGGGCTCTGAACTTGTTTCGCCTACTAAAACTTCCAACGTACACAGCCTCTCCTGCTCAATCTGGCCAGAGCTCAACACCGACGTTGCGAACGTCCAGGGATTGCTCCTACACTAAAGGTGCCAGCCCTGAAAGCTCTTGCTGGTCCTCATCTCCCACTGGTAACCTCTCAAACGAACCGCAAACACTTGGGCTCTGAACTTGTTTAGCCTACTAAAACTTCCAACGTACACAGCCTCTCCTGCTCAATCTGGCCAGAGCTCAACACCGAAATTGCGAACGTCCAGGGATTGCTCCTACACTAAAGGTGCCAGCCCTGAAAGCTCTTGTTGGTCCTCATCTCCCACTGGTAACCTCTCAAACGAACCACAAACACTTGGGCTCTGAACTTGTTTAGCCTACTAAAACTTCCAACGTACACAGCCTCTCCTGCTCAATCTGGCCAGAGCTCAACACCGACATTGCGAACGTCCAGGGATTGCTCCTACACTAAAGGTGCCAGCCCTGAAAGCTCTTGCTGGTCCTCATCTCCCACTGGTAACCTCTCAAACGAACCACAAACACTTGGGCTCTGAACTTGTTTAGCCTACTAAAACTTCCAACGTACACAGCCTCTCCTGCTCAATCTGGCCAAAATTCACCAATGAAATTACGAACGTCCAGGGATTGCTCCTACACTAAAGGTGCCAGCCCTGAAAGCTCTTGCTGGTCCTCATCTCCCACTGGTAACCTCTCAAACGAACCACAAACACTTGGGCTCTGAACTTGTTTAGCCTACTAAAACTTCCAACGTACACAGCCTCTCCTGCTCAATCTGGCCAAAATTCACCAACGAAATTACGAACGTCCAGGGATTGCTCCTACACTAAAGGTGCCAGCCCTGAAAGCTCTTGCTGGTCCTCATCTCCCACTGGTAACCTCTCAAACGAACCACAAACACTTGGGCTCTGAACTTGTTTAGCCTACTAAAACTTCCAACGTACACAGCCTCTCCTGCTCAATCTGGCCAGAGCTCAACACCGATATTGCGAACGTCCAGGGATTGCTCCTACACTAAAGGTGCCAGCCCTGAAAGCTCTTGCTGGTCCTCATCTCCCACTGGTAACCTCTCAAACGAACCACAAACACTTGGGCTCTGAACTTGTTTAGCCTACTAAAACTTCCAACAGTACACAGCCTCTCCTGCTCAATCTGGCCAGAGCTCAACACCGACATTGCGAACGTCCAGGGATTGCTCCTACACTAAAGGTGCCAGCCCTGAAAGCTCTTGCTGGTCCTCATCTCCCACTGGTAACCTCTCAAACGAACCACAAACACTTGGGCTCTGAACTTGCTTTAGCCTACTAAAACTTCCAACGTACACAGCCTCTCCTGCTCAATCTGGCCAAGAGCTCAACACCGACATTGCGAACGTCCAGGGATTGCTCCTACACTAAAGGTGCCAGCCCTGAAAGCTCTTGCTGCTCCTCATCTCCCACTGGTAACCTCTCAAACGAACCACAAACACTTGGGCTCTGAACTTGTTTAGCCTACTAAAACTTCCAACGTACACAGCCTCTCCTGCTCAATCTGGCCAGAGCTCAACACCGACATTGCGAACGTCCAGGGATTGCTCCTACACTAAAGGTGCCAGCCCTGAAAGCTCTTGCTGGTCCTCATCTCCCACTGGTAACCTCTCAAACGAACCACAAACACTTGGGCTCTGAACTTGTTTAGCCTACTAAAACTTCCAACGTACACAGCCTCTCCTGCTCAATCTGGCCAGAGCTCAACACCGACATTGCGAACGTCCAGGGATTGCTCCTACACTAAAGGTGCCAGCCCTGAAAGCTCTTGCTGGTCCTCATCTCCCACTGGTAACCTCTCAAACGAACCACAAACACTTGGGCTCTGAACTTGTTTAGCCTACTAAAACTTCCAACGTACACAGCCTCTCCTGCTCAATCTGGCCAGAAATCACCAACGAAATTAGCGAACGTCCAGGGATTGCTCCTACACTAAAGGTGCCAGCCCTGAAAGCTCTTGCTGGTCCTCATCTCCCACTGGTAACCTCTCAAACGAACCACAAACACTTGGGCTCTGAACTTGTTTAGCCTACTAAAACTTCCAACGTACACAGCCTCTCCTGCTCAATCTGGCCAGAGCTCAACACCGACATTGCGAACGTCCAGGGATTGCTCCTACACTAAAGGTGCCAGCCCTGAAAGCTCTTGCTGGTCCTCATCTCCCACTGGTAACCTCTCAAACGAACCACAAACACTTGGGCTCTGAACTTGTTTAGCCTACTAAAACTTCCAACGTACACAGCCTCTCCTGCTCAATCTGGCCAGAGCTCAACACCGACATTGCGAACGTCCAGGGATTGCTCCTACACTAAAGGTGTCAGCCCTGAAAGATCTTGCTGGTCCTCATCTCCCACTGGTAACCTCTCAAACGAACCAGCAAACACTTGGGCTCTGAACTTGTTTAGCCTACTAAAACTTCCAACGTACACAGCCTCTCCTGCTCAATCTGGCCAGAAGCTCAACACCGAAATTGCGAACGTCCAGGGATTGCTCCTACACTAAAGGTGCCAGCCCTGAAAGCTCTTGCTGGTCCTCATCTCCCACTGGTAACCTCTCAAACGAACCACAAACACTTGGGCTCTGAACTTGTTTAGCCTACTAAAACTTCCAACGTACACAGCCTCTCCTGTTCAATCTGGCCAAAATTCACCAACGAAATTACGAACGTCCAGGGATTGCTCCTACACTAAAGGTGCCAAGCCCTGAAAGCTCTTGCTGGGTCCTCATCTCCCACTGGTAACCTCTCAAACGAACCACAAACACTTGGGCTCTGAACTTGTTTAGCCTACTAAAAACTTCCAACGTACACAGCCTCTCCTGCTCAATCTGGCCAGAGCTCAACACCGACATTGCGAACGTCCAGGGATTGCTCCTACACTAAAGGTGCCAGCCCTGAAAGCTCTTGCTGGTCCTCATCTCCCACTGGTAACCTCTCAAACGAACCACAAACACTTGGGCTCTGAACTTGTTTAGCCTACTAAAACTTCCAACGTACACAGCCTCTCCTGCTCAATCTGGCCAAAATTCACCAACGAAATTACGAACGTCCAGGGATTGCTCCTACACTAAAGGTGCCAGCCCTGAAAGCTCTTGCTGGTCCTCATCTCCCACTGGTAACCTCTCAAACGAACCACAAACACTTGGCCTCTGAACTTGTTTAGCCTACTAAAACTTCCAACGTACACAGCCTCTCCTGCTCAATCTGGCCAGAGCTCAACACCGACATTGCGAACGTCCAGGGATTGCTCCTACACTAAAGGTGCCAGCCCTGAAAGCTCTTGCTGGTCCTCATCTCCCACTGGTAACCTCTCAAACGAACCACAAACACTTGGGCTCTGAACTTGTTTAGCCTACTAAAACTTCCAACATACACAGCCTCTCCTGCTCAATCTGGCCAGAGCTCAACACCGACATTGCGAACGTCCAGGGATTGCTCCTACACTAAAGGTGCCAGCCCTGAAAGCTCTTGCTGGTCCTCATCTCCCACTGGTAACCTCTCAAACGAACCACAAACACTTGGGCTCTGAACTTGTTTCGCCTACTAAAACTTCCAACGTACACAGCCTCTCCTGCTCAATCTGGCCAAAATTCACCAACGAAATTACGAACGTCCAGGGATTGCTCCTACACTAAAGGTGCCAGCCCTGAAAGCTCTTGCTGGTCCTCATCTCCCACTGGTAACCTCTCAAACGAACCACAAACACTTGGCCTCTGAACTTGTTTCGCCTACTAAAACTTCCAACGTACACAGCCTCTCCTGCTCAATCTGGCCAGAGCTCAACACCGAAATTGCGAACGTCCAGGGATTGCTCCTACACTAAAGGTGCCAGCCCTGAAAGCTCTTGCTGGTCCTCATCTCCCACTGGTAACCTCTCAAACGAACCGCAAACACTTGGGCTCTGAACTTGTTTAGCCTACTAAAACTTCCAACGTACACAGCCTCTCCTGCTCAATCTGGCCAGAGCTCAACACCGACATTGCGAACGTCCAGGGATTGCTCCTACACTAAAGGTGCCAGCCCTGAAAGCTCTTGCTGGTCCTCATCTCCCACTGGTAACCTCTCAAACGAACCACAAACACTTGGGCTCTGAACTTGTTTAGCCTACTAAAACTTCCAACGTACACAGCCTCTCCTGCTCAATCTGGCCAGAGCTCAACACCGACATTGCGAACGTCCAGGGATTGCTCCTACACTAAAGGTGCCAGCCCTGAAAGCTCTTGCTGGTCCTCATCTCCCACTGGTAACCTCTCAAACGAACCACAAACACTTGGGCTCTGAACTTGTTTCGCCTACTAAAACTTCCAACGTACACAGCCTCTCCTGCTCAATCTGGCCAGAGCTCAACACCGACATTGCGAACGTCCAGGGATTGCTCCTACACTAAAGGTGCCAGCCCTGAAAGCTCTTGCTGGTCCTCATCTCCCACTGGTAACCTCTCAAACGAACCGCAAACACTTGGGCTCTGAACTTGTTTAGCCTACTAAAACTTCCAACGTACACAGCCTCTCCTGCTCAATCTGGCCAGAGCTCAACACCGAAATTGCGAACGTCCAGGGATTGCTCCTACACTAAAGGTGCCAGCCCTGAAAGCTCTTGCTGGTCCTCATCTCCCACTGGTAACCTCTCAAACGAACCACAAACACTTGGGCTCTGAACTTGTTTAGCCTACTAAAACTTCCAACGTACACAGCCTCTCCTGCTCAATCTGGCCAGAGCTCAACACCGACATTGCGAACGTCCAGGGATTGCTCCTACACTAAAGGTGCCAGCCCTGAAAGCTCTTGCTGGTCCTCATCTCCCACTGGTAACCTCTCAAACGAACCACAAACACTTGGGCTCTGAACTTGTTTAGCCTACTAAAACTTCCAACGTACACAGCCTCTCCTGCTCAATCTGGCCAGAGCTCAACACCGACATTGCGAACGTCCAGGGATTGCTCCTACACTAAAGGTGCCAGCCCTGAAAGCTCTTGCTGGTCCTCATCTCCCACTGGTAACCTCTCAAACGAACCACAAACACTTGGCCTCTGAACTTGTTTAGCCTACTAAAACTTCCAACGTACACAGCCTCTCCTGCTCAATCTGGCCAAAATTCACCAACGAAATTACGAACGTCCAGGGATTGCTCCTACACTAAAGGTGCCAGCCCTGAAAGCTCTTGCTGGTCCTCATCTCCCACTGGTAACCTCTCAAACGAACCACAAACACTTGGGCTCTGAACTTGTTTAGCCTACTAAAACTTCCAACGTACACAGCCTCTCCTGCTCAATCTGGCCAGAGCTCAACACCGAAATTGCGAACGTCCAGCGATTGCTCCTACACTAAAGGTGCCAGCCCTGAAAGCTCTTGCTGGTCCTCATCTCCCACTGGTAACCTCTCAAACGAACCACAAACACTTGGGCTCTGAACTTGTTTAGCCTACTAAAACTTCCAACGTACACAGCCTCTCCTGCTCAATCTGGCCAGAGCTCAACACCGACATTGCGAACGTTCAGGGATTGCTCCTACACTAAAGGCGCCAGCCCTGAAAGCTCTTGCTGGTCCTCATCTCCCACTGGTAACCTCTCAAACGAACCACAAACACTTGGGCTCTGAACTTGTTTCGCCTACTAAAACTTCCAACGTACACAGCCTCTCCTGCTCAATCTGGCCAGAATTCACCAACGAAATTACGAACGTCCAGGGATTGCTCCTACACTAAAGGTGCCAGCCCTGAAAGCTCTTGCTGGTCCTCATCTCCCACTGGTAACCTCTCAAACGAACCACAAACACTTGGGCTCTGAACTTGTTTCGCCTACTAAAACTTCCAACGTACACAGCCTCTCCTGCTCAATCTGGCCAGAGCTCAACACCGACGTTGCGAACGTCCAGGGATTGCTCCTACACTAAAGGTGCCAGCCCTGAAAGCTCTTGCTGGTCCTCATCTCCCACTGGTAACCTCTCAAACGAACCGCAAACACTTGGGCTCTGAACTTGTTTAGCCTACTAAAACTTCCAACGTACACAGCCTCTCCTGCTCAATCTGGCCAGAGCTCAACACCGAAATTGCGAACGTCCAGGGATTGCTCCTACACTAAAGGTGCCAGCCCTGAAAGCTCTTGCTGGTCCTCATCTCCCACTGGTAACCTCTCAAACGAACCACAAACACTTGGGCTCTGAACTTGTTTCGCCTACTAAAACTTCCAACGTACACAGCCTCTCCTGCTCAATCTGGCCAGAGCTCAACACCGACATTGCGAACGTCCAGGGATTGCTCCTACACTAAAGGTGCCAGCCCTGAAAGCTCTTGCTGGTCCTCATCTCCCACTGGTAACCTCTCAAACGAACCGCAAACACTTGGGCTCTGAACTTTGTTTAGCCTACTAAAACTTCCAACGTACACAGCCTCTCCTGCTCAATCTGGCCAGAGCTCAACACCGAAATTGCGAACGTCCAGGGATTGCTCCTACACTAAAGGTGCCAGCCCTGAAAGCTCTTGCTGGCCTCATCTCCCACTGGTAACCTCTCAAACGAACCACAAACACTTGGGCTCTGAACTTGTTTAGCCTACTAAAACTTCCAACGTACACAGCCTCTCCTGCTCAATCTGGCCAAGGCTCACCACGAAATTAGCGAACGTCCAGGGATTGCTCCTACACTAAAGGTGCCAGCCCTGAAAGCTCTTGCTGGTCCTCATCTCCCACTGGTAACCTCTCAAACGAACCACAAACACTTGGGCTCTGAACTTGTTTAGCCTACTAAAACTTCCAACGTACACAGCCTCTCCTGCTCAATCTGGCCAGAGCTCAACACCGACATTGCGAACGTCCAGGGATTGCTCCTACACTAAAGGTGCCAGCCCTGAAAGCTCTTGCTGGTCCTCATCTCCCACTGGTAACCTCTCAAACGAACCACAAACACTTGGGCTCTGAACTTGTTTAGCCTACTAAAACTTCCAACGTACACAGCCTCTCCTGCTCAATCTGGCCAGAGCTCAACACCGACATTGCGAACGTCCAGGGATTGCTCCTACACTAAAGGTGCCAGCCCTGAAAGCTCTTGCTGGTCCTCATCTCCCACTGGTAACCTCTCAAACGAACCACAAACACTTGGCCTCTGAACTTGTTTAGCCTACTAAAACTTCCAACGTACACAGCCTCTCCTGCTCAATCTGGCCAAAATTCACCAACGAAATTACGAACGTCCAGGGATTGCTCCTACACTAAAGGTGCCAGCCCTGAAAGCTCTTGCTGGTCCCTCATCTCCCACTGGTAACCTCTCAAACGAACCACAAACACTTGGGCTCTGAACTTGTTTAGCCTACTAAAACTTCCAACGTACACAGCCTCTCCTGCTCAATCTGGCCCAGAGCTCAACACCGACATTGCGAACGTCCAA